>NW_021852868.1:202005-213565 GCF_003651465.1 Formica exsecta | reverse complement strand
ATAATGTCAGAAAAAAACTTCTACGACGCTAAAGAACTAAATGCGGAGCGCAAAGTAAAATCAACTCGAAATTAAGACGCGTTGGTATTGTAGTGTGCAATTTTGCAGATCGCGAATCGCGTGACAGTGGCAAAAATATACAGGGAGTATAATGTAACTGTATATAACTATATGGATAATGTATTTTTTAATTAACTGAAAAGTTCTTTCTCTACTGTCTTTCTTATTCAATCTATTTAAACTTACATCTCCTACGCCTGAGAGACACCATGGTATAATTATCTCAAGTGGCGTTGCTTCTTCGCGACTGGTTCTACAACTTATTTTAAACGCGACATAAAATCTGTTTTATCGCCGTGGAAACAGGGGCGTGGCCGGTGTATAGTTCTTTCATTTTCCCGGGAGCCCTTCCCGACATTCGAGCGACGGTTTTGATCCAGCTAAACTCATTGTCCTCGACGTTGCAACAGTCTCCAAACATCGTCTAATTAAATCACGAAGAAAGAGACTGTCTCTATATACGTTTAAAGCGATTACAAACTCCGTACAACATTCGTTGATATTTAATACTACTGTCGATTGTACAGCAATTTTAAAAAGCACCACATTATTCATTAAAAATATTTTATACACTGCGAACTTTTTTAATGCCGCTGATATTATATATTAATCCGAAAGAGATAATGAATTAAACGGACCTCCAAACTCGGAACTTGCCTCGTAATACATTTTACGTGTTTCCATATTTTAAAAAAGTGTTTAATTTAAAAAAGAAAGAAAATAATGTAAAATATTTTTACAAAAAAATAAAAGTTTTTTTAATTCCATGTTAAACGAGAGAGGGATATTCTGGGAAAGCTGAATTTAAATTTATATCATTGTTCAAACACGGATAGGGAGTTTTTTATTCAAATGTGGCTGACGTGGTAGATTCTGGTTAAAAAAAAAAAAAATAAAAGAAACGTCCGATAATGTTAAATTGGCAAACTTCTTACGGCACTTCGCTCTCCAACTTCTAAATAAAATACGTCTCGATTCGCCGATCTGAAACGAGGCGGTGGCGGCGTCCGATCGAAGGGGAGTGCATCGAGAAATGCGCCGATGGCTCTTTTCCCTTTCTTTTTTTTCGCTCCCTTTTCTCTCCCTTTTCTCTCTCTCTCTTTCATTTCCCGTTTTTTTTTCTTTTTTTTTGCAAGCCGAGCTGCCCCATTAGATCCCGCGCGCGGATAGAACGAATGGCGGTGATTTTCTATCGGTCAGGAAAGTAGTGACTGCGTTACCGGTCGTGCCGGTACACTCGAGGCCGTTGGAGTAGGTACAAGTAACGCCCGAAGTTAGAAATTAGTAGTGTTGCCGGGCGTTTAAAAGATAAAAGCAAACTTTTCCCATTAATGCCCGCAGGGAGGAACGAGAGGGCGGCGAATGCGCGGAGACGCGAGCAGAGAGCGGCAAGGGTGAGAAAGGGGGATAAGGTAGGGGGGGGGGTGGAGAAGAGAACGGTGCGAGAAAGGGGTTGGGGAAAAGGGACGACCGACCGCTATCCGACTCAATTGCAACCCTTCACCGTTGCTCCATGCCTCCCCCATCCCCCTCTTCTGCCCCAACGTTTCTCGTTGCTCTACTTCACACTATTACTACGACTACCATTACCACTACTACTATCACCACCGCGTCGCGTCGCGTCGCGTATCGTCGCATCCTCCCCAACCACCCCTTCGCGGCTTTCTGTAATTATTTAAAAACTTTTTAGCCCGACCCGACCCTACCGCGGGACTTCTTCCACTGCACACGGATCAGGTATCATTGTACATACACAACCGAGCGTGACGAATTATTTCGCAACTTCCGCGTTTGTAATGCGACCCTCTGTCCCGGGAATAGTCCGACGCGCCGGTTTTCATGTCGTACGCGCATTTCCTCCCTCCTCTCCACCGGGAGTTATGCAAGATGGGCGCGATTATTATTTAATGCGCCGTGTCGCCCGGCCGGAATTTTAGATAATTGTGGTTACGGCGCACGTTGCAGAATTTCGTTACATAATGTACAAAGCTAGCTTTGAATCTCTCTCTCTCTCTCTCTCTTCCTCTCTCGCAAATTTGAATGTAGAAAATCGTTGTGTTAAGAGAGATGTGGAGACAAATTAACATCTCTTTTATTTTTAAATTTTATATCGAATATTGACACATTGTTTATAGATATAAATACGTAAAAGGTACGAATTAGACAAAGAAATTATTAACATTATAATTGAATAATAAAGTATCGAGTAACAAGAATAACGTTACACATGATTAAAACCTGTCAATATTATTTTTTTGCTTTTTGTCAAAATATTCGCACGACTACACCGATTCGATGCAAAATGAAATACCGTATGATTGACGCGATTATTAATAATCACTGTAACGAGATATGACAGCTGCGTATTGCGCTTGGTAGGGCATTACTGAAGAATCACTGTTCCATACATCCGTCCATTACGCTCGCATTCATTGATCGAACACACATCGGTACAATAATAGGCAACTGGAGTCGGTTCTTGCGACTGCCGTAATGGCACTGTGGGTCCGATATATACCTCCTTTCCCCGCACTCCAAATTCAGCCTCGCCCTCGCCCTCGCCGGGCAGCCACCTCCGCACATCCGTTTCCGGCTATTTTTGGCAATTTCCATCCATTCATGTGGCCGAATAATACCGGTCAGCCGGTAGCGCACGGCTATTTGAAAGGGAAATTTGCGTTTTCTCCTAGGAAAAAATCCGTGAAGATGAAAATGATGATTTTATTTCATCCCGCAAACGCATACCCATCCTTCCTGATACGCTGTGTAATCGCTACTGTAATTTCTCTTGGATTTTCCACTAGATTCTGTTGCTTGTAAATTGCTTTCCCTTTTTCTCTGTGATAAATTTACTAATATATATTATTCCAGTATTCTTAATATATCCGCGCGCATACGAGTTTTTTATATCTACAAATTTTTTTCTAAACGTTTTTCAAAAATTCACTGGTATTGTGTGAACGAAATAAATGTTCATAATTAAGATATATATTTTTGGGAAACCGTCTCTCTTTGTCTCGCGCTCGTACATACCGCTATTTCGCCACAAATGGCTAGCAAACGTCCGCCACGAATAAATCAGACATAAAGAGAATGGGCGGGAAAAGCTCGCGAATGATATACAGGTTTCTATTTTACTGGCGATATATTCGTAATGTTTTCTGTATGAGACGACTTACGGCACATTCAGTATTTTCCCATTTTCGTCGCGTATGCATTTTATACGTCGATACCGGTCGAGCGGAAGGTCGGTGGAGCGATATGACGGGGGGTGGCTTACGCCCCAGGTTTTACACGAAACCCGGTACTTTCGAGGCAAGTCAAGCGGCCCGCTACATTTTTCAACGGGAAAGATAAGCGAGTGACTTGCTACTCGACTTGCTAGCCCACCCGGGCTTTGTGTATTTGCCGCGTTGCGAACGCTTTTCAACATTCGCAGTAATTATTCTTTGTGGCGGCGGCGGCGGATAAAGCCGTTTCTTCTCGTAGTTTCGCTGCCGCCGCCGCCGTTTCCTTTCATTTCGAATTGCTTTTTCGTAGCAGCTCCTGCTTGCCGCGCCGGTAATATCCTCCCACGACGGACAAAAGTAAAGAAAGAGGACCATTAAATTGTCGGACGGTATTAAAGTTGTACGTTTACCTTCCACATTGACGCACACGCGCTTTCGTATATATATATACAGTTTTCGCCTTTGACTCTACGCGATTTTTACCGTACCTATGGCGCGCAAAGGAAATTTGAAGTTAACACAAGTATATGAGTCCAACCGGAAAGAAAAATCGAATCAAGAATCAAGTATCGAATCCCGTTTTTATTTTTTTTTTTTTAATAAATAACAAGTATCGAAATAAAGTAAACGCGATTAATCAATAATATAAAAGTAATGAAATTGTATAAACGAAAAATTTAAGAACTTGAAATTATTTCTGATTAATTTATAAGAAATGATATATGTATGTAGGAATCGAGAGAATATATTAAAAGCATAAAATGGAATAAAATATATAATTATAAAGATTTGTGTAAGAAAAAGCACTATATTTCCATTTATTTATTAAACGTGTACACGAGTTTTAAATGTCGAGGAAAGATACTCCATTCAGTGATTCGATGCAGATAATTGTTTCCCTTCTGGAGTGTGTCCTTTAGAATTGTCTCTGATTGTGGCACCGATAACACGAGTATCGTCCTGGATAATGGTGACGTAAATCGGGATTTCGGGCATCGTGTAGATAAAATCAGAAAGAATCCTACAAAGTAATTACTTTCGAGTTTCGAGCTCTCTTAGTGTGCACTTTTTCTATGTAAAGCTAAAAGATAAGAGACAGCTATTTTGAGAATATTAATTATATTTCTATATACATTTTTAATTAAATATTTTTTTTACGTTTTAACACAGTTGCGTATTTATCTTATAATTATATCAGATTATAGTATCGTCTGAATATACAGTCTGAAACTATCTATAACAAAATGGTTTTTTAGGAGCGCATATCGTTCGATGGTCATTTTAAACATTAACAAAACAAAAAATGTTTTGTTAAAATATTTACACAATAGAAATTGTTGCAGTACAGTTATGTATACATGCGGAAGATCTCGTGAAGCTTTCAATATTTGTCCACGCGCATTTTTACACATTTATTTTTCAGCGTGGTAACGTTGGTATGCGGGAAACGCGTTTTCCCCCCGTTACATTACGGAGCAATTCGCGAAATAGACACATTATGTTATGCGGTAGAGATGCTATCATAATAATACGTCAAGCTTTCTCTTATAAATCGCATTCGGATAATATATGACGGCTCGTGTACGTGCATGATTCTAGAAGATGTATAGCTGGCGAAGGGAGAGAAAGAGAGGAAGAGTAACGTATGCTACAGTAACCCATATGTACAATTTCACATATATGCGTATAAAAGTTAGCAAAAAATTCTTACGGCGGGTGGCTCGTAAAAGTTCCTTTACGATAAGAGAGCGCAAAAGGCGCGTACGGTATACCGATACTGAAAGAAGGAGAAAGAGCGTGTGTATGGTCGGACGGCACGTATGCAAAGTTCAAACGCCACGGAGGATATAAGTTGCCGAACCGCGGAGATCCAAAAGAACTAATACATCCCATGCACACACGTACACGCGGCTAGACAGAAATAAAATTATTCGTCCGGAAGAATATTATCGATATTCCGAGGTAGCAGGCATAAAACCGGTCTTCTTCTCCCGGCTCTTAGGAGCGAGCGCGGGTTCGCGCGATATTCAAATGAACCAATATCGCCTGTTTTCCTTTTCTAAAATTAATCTCGCCTCCTCGCCTCCCTATGTCGGCCGCCGTTCTCCATAACGTCGTTCCCTTCCCCATTTTCCACCGCGTATCTGTCCGTCCAGATATCTTGGATATTAAAAAAATAATCTCATCCCTGCCGGGCTGCCTTTCTGATAAAGTCTACCTTGACTCGATTCTTTTGCTTCTCGCGAACACTCGCTTGGTCGAACTCGATCGGGACTAAATCGACGTGAGTCGCGATATTCGCCATTAAAGCACAATTGGAGGAATAATTTTTCTTCTTCTTCTTCTTCCCTATTCTTCGATCTCCCTCGCAAGATAATTTTGATAATGGAAAATACTCTCGGACGAAGAAAGATTATAAGCTATTATTATTTTTAAATTATAATTGTTCGAACAATCCAGTTGATAATTAATACACGCTGTCTCTTATTAATTATTTTGCTTGACATCGTTCCGATGCGTCACAAATTATTGCAATTATTAAATTGATTGATTTCTAGTTCTATTTATTTTTTTTTAAGCTCATCTAGATTCTTGGCAATAATTCTAAGAGCTCATACGTCATTCATCGCATTTCTTTGATTCAACTAAAGAAAGAGATGCAAGATTAAATAAAGAAAAGAATATACGGTCGAAGGTACATATATAGCTGCCGCTGATACATCGTGCTGAATTATTTCTCTCCGTCTGTCCCAAGTGACTGAAAATAGCGAGGAATGAAGGCGACATCCGTGCTCGCAGTCGGGAACAAAGGTTGTTCCGTGGATAGTCGGGCGTGCCGGCGCCTGTCTCGGCGAGAAAGATAATTTCAGGTGAGGAAGCACTTCATCACTAATGCATAAAGGCGTCGGGGGGTGAGTTTGGTCCGGGGTGGCAGAAAACGAGGACGGGTGAAGGTGTCTGGTATGGGTCTTAACCAGGGCTGCGGCCATGTTTGTATAATATATTCGACTGCAATAATGGAGTCACTTTGGAAGTAGCATTAGCTGCTCGCACCAGCTACGTAGATTGCAGGAACGGCTGTTTGCGCACGCTAAATATAATAAAGCCAGAGGTTTCTCAGGCCCGACTAGCACAAGGTCTGTTGACCTTGTATCGTCGGACCGAAAGTGACTCGCGTCGCCGACGTAGTTTTATTTCTCGCAACTTCACATTGACACTCTCCGAGGACGAAGTTGTTTCATTTTGCCTTAATTTTCACAAATGCAATTGTTAGACAGTTACTTCCTGGCTTAATCATCTCTCTCTCTCTCTCTCTCTCTCTCTCTCTCTCTCTGAGGCACTTCGATAATCGCGTAAATAATATTATCTTGCGAGAAATTAATAATTATATTCATATATATATTATGGGAAGATATATAATATATAAAATAATTATTCCTCCAAACTATTCTTACGTTTTAAATTAAATAAAATTTTTAAATAATATTTATTTTTGACAATATCTTAAATTTTTATTGTATTAGTATGTATGTTTCTTCGCGCGCGCGAATTTTGTTCTATAATATATTTTTACATAAGCAACAAGAGAATACAGGCTAAGGATTTACGATATGGGTACTTGAATCCACAATACAAGTTTCTTCTTTCGTCTATGCTCCTCCGCGAAACTTCCGTGGAGTAATTTCGCAAGTACGACACGGTTCGCTTCCTGCGACTTTTTCAACACGTAGTAAAGCGAAACCGGACGTTCACCCGAAGGAAGCGCATTATTCCGCCAACCTTTCCGCCATATAAAGATACTTGAAAGGGACACAATGGCATTGTGCCAAGCTATACATTGGCGCTCCATCTTTTTCACGGAAAAACTTCATTCTTGTTGTTATCTATTGACGCATATGCTCGGCGGCAAGTTATGAAAGCGTTCCTCTCGCCATTCGCGTATTTTATGATGCAAACGTATAACGTTCCTGTCAGCGGACAAGATCTGTCAAGTGTCTCTACTTAATGCATTATTTTACTTACAATTATTTTCCTAAAGAAATGATAATAGAACCTAAAATAAAACAAGGGTCCATTTTCCTTGCGAGCCTATTATTTTCATTAATTTTGCAGTAATATATGTCCTGATTTAGTTCGTTTTCTTGTATAAATATGTTCGTAAGTAGATGTGATATAAATTTTGAATAGCAACTGTTAGTTCTTTTTTATCTTATGAAGAAAACTTTAGTAAAAACTGAAAATTAGTTTATGCGATCTTGGGTCACCACATCGCATTAGAGTATGGAATTAAAGAGCATTATAACTCCGGTAGAACTTGACTAAGTAGCTTCATTTTGTATCCGTTATATTCCCGCCATTTATACTCTCTTTGCCTCAGTTCTTTTTCTACCACTCTCCGTCAAACTTTTCATCAATTAATTAGCTTTCCCGTCTCGCACCTGCTTTTCGCTCGATCCTCTCTTCTCTCTCTGTTGCATCAACTTCCTTTTTTCTCGGTCCCCCTCTACTTCCCGCTACACTTCACCTATACCCTCGCTGCTTTTCCGTTTAACGCTCTTTTGTCCTGGCAATCGGTCGGGCCGCGTTTGCTTTATTTTCTCGGATATCTTTTTCTCTTTCTCTCTCCCTCTCTCTCTCTCTCCCTCCCACGCTTCGTTTCGAGTGTCCCTTACCGTCCCTTTATGCCGCTCGGACTAGTAAAGGGCGAATAATCGTCGGACCACGGCCGATTCTTTTGTTTCTCGACGAACAATGCGATTTTTCGCCTGCTTTCCTTCCTCCTCGCCCGCGTTTGCAGCTGCGTCTGACCATAATCTGAGCGTTACTACTTGAGAATTTTGCCGCGGATTCTTTCGCGATTTTAGCGCTTTCTTTCTTTATCTTCTTTCTCTCCGTTTGGTTTTTTAAATTTCTCTTCTTTTGTATATCTTTTTTTCCTGGCTGACTTTTTGCCGCGTTAACTGTAAAGCTTAGTACCAACGAGGACGTAAGCATCCCGGTGAAACTCGGGATACGTCTGATTTCGCCGGTGAAAATGTTCCGGTATTCTCGTCGATTCCGCCGGCTGCAAAACGATGGAACTACGTAGTATAATCAGACTTTAAGGCTAATTGAGCAAAAGGAGCACGACGGGAAAACCGTGATGTGCAGCACTTTTCGTGCGTCGCTTCGCAACAAAGCTTCCAGAATCTTTCCGTCAAATATATCGTATTTAGAAACAATTAATTACGATCAAGCGATTTGGAAAGATCCTGGAAATAAAACGTCGCCGTTCAAATGTCATTCTAATAGAAAATAATGTTTATTCGCGAAAACCTGAATCCAGTTTTATGTCTTTTCATTAATACCTCCAACAGATTTGAACGACCTAGCTAAAAAAAGTCTCCCAGATTTTATATAACTCGGATATTTTGGATTCGTCCATATTCTCTCACTTCTGCGAGCTCCTGATGAAAAATTTGGCGCGATAGGAATGATTTTATAGATATATTTTATAATTAAATGGATCGCTTTTAGAAATTGTCACATCAAGTTACTAATATTACAGCACGGTTATTGATTTTAGTCTCTATAACGATTGCTAATACTTGCTACTGTCGTGCATTTATTACATCGGGAACGCATTTTGATAAGTATACCGATTTAGTTATGTGAGATAATCACAGTCAAAGGCTTCCTTGCAGCTCGCAGTAATAAATGCTCATGCGTATACCGCGATAGCGAGTTATCTCCACGCGCGAGACACGTTTTAATATCCCGCCAATTTAATATCTCGTCGTGCGCATACAAAGTCAAGCGTTTTAATAAAGTGCCTTTCGTGTTCGCCAAGATTGCAATGTAGTCGCGTTTGCCGCGGATTCGTTTTGTTCCCGCGAACGAACGAACTACTTGCCGCGTATCCATTCTTGCCGATTTCAATGCGCTCCACTCGATCTGCCAACAGCCGCCGATCTCCTTTACGATCGTCATGGAACGATGCAAGTCGGCCGTCCGAGAAGAATGAGAACCGCGTGCCTTATTATATTTGGCCAACGCAAATACGGTTCACCCGTAATCTTAATTCGGATCCTCGACGTTATACGCCGGGCTTTATGAATATTCCCCATCACGGCCAGATGCATGGCCGACGGCGCTGCGAATGAGCGACTGGGGTTAATTACATTTATTGAGCGCAAGCAATTTCATGATTTGCCGAGGCTACTAAATTCACCTAACTACGACGGTCATACTCTAGTCTCAGTGATGTTCTTGCAAACCGGTCTTTATTGCGCTTTTGTTTGACGTAGCAGATTTTGCGGTTAATCTGTATGCTCATCCTCTCATGATATTATGTTATCTCATCGCATCTTCCCGAGAGATTTAGAGTTTATTTCTGGATCATAATACGTGTGCAAAGAAAGTAGCTTGAAACAACGTTAATCAAAGTTTGACGCATTTAACCATAAGCTGATATAATACTGACGTATTAATGTTTTTCCGACTTTCCGTAAAATTAAATCCAGAATAATTTCATCGAAATCATTGCATATTTAATAGCCATGGCTAACTTTAATATTAAAAATCGATAATCGCGCGTATGCTATATCTCCTCCCGTAAATATTCCTTTATGAAATCGGTTCTAAATCGCAGGCAGCTTTATTGGATCTCGCGCGAAATCGCGCTAACGAAAATCTCGCTCGCTAACTGCGTCTCGTTCCACTCATCCTTACCACGTACGGCCACGTAACACATATCTAATAACGTCCATTTCGGGCAATTCTCATCCGCATCCTTATCGGTTTCCAATATCACTTCAATAATTTCCAGTTTTCCTCTACCTAACGGTCATTTTCAGACTGGTGCGAAAGAAAGAGCCCGTCCTTTTCTTTTCCCCTTCGTATCTCTTTGTGGTTTCATACACCACCACGTGGTACCAGATCATCGTTCAAAACTGATAAGATTAAAGTCGTTCGAAAGAGTCAAATTATCACGAACCATAGTCACTAGTTCGCCGAAATTATTTCATCGAAATCATTGCACATTTAATAGCCATGGCTAACTTTAATATTAAAAATCGATAATCGCGCGTATGCTATATCTCCTCCCGTAAATATTCCTTTATGAAATCGGTTCTAAATCGCAGGCAGCTTTATTGGATCTCGCGCGAAATCGCGCTAACGAAAATCTCGCTCGCTAACTGCGTCTCGTTCCACTCATCCTTACCACGTACGGCCACGTAACACATATCTAATAACGTCCATTTCGGGCAATTCTCATCCGCATCCTTATCGGTTTCCAATATCACTTCAATAATTTCCAGTTTTCCTCTACCTAACGGTCATTTTCAGACTGGTGCGAAAGAAAGAGCCCGTCCTTTTCTTTTCCCCTTCGTATCTCTTTGTGGTTTCATACACCACCACGTGGTACCAGATCATCGTTCAAAACTGATAAGATTAAAGTCGTTCGAAAGAGTCAAATTATCACGAACCATAGTCACTAGTTCGCCGAAATTTCTCTTAAGAATATATGAGCGCTGAGAACAACTCTTTTTTTTTAAATTTCCTAAGAAAATTTAGTAAAGATTAAAATATATTTCATTTAGCCAGCTCTTACTTTTATAGAAATCAATTAATTAAATAAAGACGCTAAAATATATAATTTTTATAACAAAAATTATATATCATTTACTTTAATTCGTCGATGTGACAAAATCTGTTTGAAATACTATAATAGATAAAAGATTATATATATATATGCAGTTTATAAATATTATTTTTTATCAATTTATAAAATATTTTACTAAAAATCAGACAAAATTTGACCGTATTTATTTAACCGGGAATTCTCACCGGTGGCGAGAATTGATTCGAAACGCGCTCAGACGACGGTCAGCCATTTGGCTCGAACCCTCCGTTACCATCCCCGTCGAGTTCCCCCAACTCTCTCTACCCTCTTGCGCCTGTACAGATCCGTTTCACCGTACGATGTTGTACCGCGTGCCTCTACGGGTGTCCGCGACCGGCTGCAGGGGTTGTTTCTACCCCGAGATTAGGGGCTTTAAATCAACGGAAATGTCGAACTGCACTGTGTTGGTGAGCCCGTAGGAAGGGGAAGATACCGCACACAAGAGAGACAATAATCAAGTCGCCTAACGCGGACACGTACGTGTAGAATTAAACAAACCTGCGCTCCTTCCAAAATCGCAATTACTATGCAAGCAGTATATGTTTTTATCAACACACAATATCGCGCGTACAATTAAAAATGTAAAATATAATTAAATATATAT
>NW_021852868.1:200099-201867 GCF_003651465.1 Formica exsecta | reverse complement strand
TATATATATATAATATATATTATAATATATACTTGAATATATAATCATATATAATACATATATAATCGTTGAAAATTCATATAATGTGAAAAATAACGAGCGGACCATGATGGAAGAAGCGCGCTATCCACATGTGCCGAACAAATGATCAGTCATTTCCGTTTCCGGTATCCACCATGGAGAATTATGGAAGCGTCTAGCTCGAAATGGAGGTGAATTTTTAGTACCACGCTATTTTTAGGTACGAGGGAAGAAAAATAAATATTTTAACAAAAATCTATATTCCGGACTAATGCAAAACTCTATCACTCTCTCTAATACGATAATTTCTAATATACTTTGTCTAATTAATTAGTTAAAAATTAAATTAAATTAATTAAGTTAATGTCTGATAAAGTTAAAAATAAAAATAATTTCTAGTGTGATTCTTATCGAAAACTTTCAAAATTTGTTATGTACAGTTACATCGACATTTTACATGTTATGATATACAGATGTAGATAAGAATGTTAATCCTTATTTTATCCAGATAAAGGAAAATACAAGTAACAACGGTATTTATACAGATTGCCGAGCTTACATAATAAAACCGCTTCGTTGCAAAAAGTTTTATCAATTTACTTCAGCGATTCTGCCAATCGTATGTCTGTCTGTCACATTTGTCTGAATCTCCTTAACAAGCTGCCGCGTTGTATTTTATCGCCTCGAAGATTCGGATATTCCCGTTAATATGGATCATCAGTTACATTACGAATTCCGGGATTTTCTTCGCGAAGTAAACCTCACGTGAGGTTGAGATGAAATATCATTCCGTCCAACGTACACAGCGCTCTGCCCCGCTGATCCGATGGCTGCGAAAATTTTCTCTCCGGCGCCGGCGGTCGGAGGATTTATCGGGGCGGATAAAAGGAAGATTCGCTTTACTAAAAATCAGACAAAATTTGACCGTATTTATTTAACCGGGAATTCTCACCGGTGGCGAGAATTGATTCGAAACGCGCTCAGACGACGGTCAGCCATTTGGCTCGAACCCTCCGTTACCATCCCCGTCGAGTTCCCCCAACTCTCTCTACCCTCTTGCGCCTGTACAGATCCGTTTCACCGTACGATGTTGTACCGCGTGCCTCTACGGGTGTCCGCGACCGGCTGCAGGGGTTGTTTCTACCCCGAGATTAGGGGCTTTAAATCAACGGAAATGTCGGACTGCACTGTGTTGGTGAGCCCGTAGGAAGGGGAAGATACCGCACACAAGAGAGACAATAATCAAGTCGCCTAACGCGGACACGTACGTGTAGAATTAAACAAACCTGCGCTCCTTCCAAAATCGCAATTACTATGCAAGCAGTATATGTTTTTATCAACACACAAGATGAAATATCATTCCGTCCAACGTACACAGCGCTCTGCCCCGCTGATCCGATGGCTGCGAAAATTTTCTCTCCGGCGCCGGCGGTCGGAGGATTTATCGGGGCGGATAAAAGGAAGATTCGCGCGTGGACGGATCGTCCTTTAGGCGCGGGATCGCCCGAGTAAGGCGAGAGAGATGGTCCTGGCGTCGCGCAGAGTCGAAGGGAAAGGACGGATGGGATAGAGAAGAGAGTGTGAGCCGGAGAATAATTTTTGAGAAAATACATTTTTCCTATCCTCCCATGTCGAGACACCCATCTGTTCTACGGCCCATATCCCACGAACGATGGTCGCCTCTAAGAAGGATGAAGCTCTTTTCTTTCTCTCACTCTTTCTTTTTTTCATCACCGTTTTTTTTTTT
>NW_021852868.1:197674-198873 GCF_003651465.1 Formica exsecta | reverse complement strand
TAATATATATATATAATATATATTATAATATATACTTGAATATATAATCATATATAATACATATATAATCGTTGAAAATTCATATAATGTGAAAAATAACGAGCGGACCATGATGGAAGAAGCGCGCTATCCACATGTGCCGAACAAATGATCAGTCATTTCCGTTTCCGGTATCCACCATGGAGAATTATGGAAGCGTCTAGCTCGAAATGGAGGTGAATTTTTAGTACCACGCTATTTTTAGGTACGAGGGAAGAAAAATAAATATTTTAACAAAAATCTATATTCCGGACTAATGCAAAACTCTATCACTCTCTCTAATACGATAATTTCTAATATACTTTGTCTAATTAATTAGTTAAAAATTAAATTAAATTAATTAAGTTAATGTCTGATAAAGTTAAAAATAAAAATAATTTCTAGTGTGATTCTTATCGAAAACTTTCAAAATTTGTTATGTACAGTTACATCGACATTTTACATGTTATGATATACAGATGTAGATAAGAATGTTAATCCTTATTTTATCCAGATAAAGGAAAATACAAGTAACAACGGTATTTATACAGATTGCCGAGCTTACATAATAAAACCGCTTCGTTGCAAAAAGTTTTATCAATTTACTTCAGCGATTCTGCCAATCGTATGTCTGTCTGTCACATTTGTCTGAATCTCCTTAACAAGCTGCCGCGTTGTATTTTATCGCCTCGAAGATTCGGATATTCCCGTTAATATGGATCATCAGTTACATTACGAATTCCGGGATTTTCTTCGCGAAGTAAACCTCACGTGAGGTTGAGATGAAATATCATTCCGTCCAACGTACACAGCGCTCTGCCCCGCTGATCCGATGGCTGCGAAAATTTTCTCTCCGGCGCCGGCGGTCGGAGGATTTATCGGGGCGGATAAAAGGAAGATTCGCGCGTGGACGGATCGTCCTTTAGGCGCGGGATCGCCCGAGTAAGGCGAGAGAGATGGTCCTGGCGTCGCGCAGAGTCGAAGGGAAAGGACGGATGGGATAGAGAAGAGAGTGTGAGCCGGAGAATAATTTTTGAGAAAATACATTTTTCCTATCCTCCCATGTCGAGACACCCATCTGTTCTACGGCCCATATCCCACGAACGATGGTCGCCTCTAAGAAGGATGAAGCTCTTTTCTTTCTCTCACTCTTTCTTTTTTTCATCACCGTTTTTTTTTTT
>NW_021852868.1:182652-197523 GCF_003651465.1 Formica exsecta | reverse complement strand
ATACTAAGCCGTTTTCCCTTTTTTTTTTTTTTTTCCCCCTTTTTTTTTTTTTTTTTTTTTTTTATCTAAAACGCTGTCGTCTTCTCGACGACGTTCGAAAGCGACAATGGCACGCGCGTGAAGAAATCGTGTATCGCTTTTCCGCGTCGCTGGAGTAGCAAAGGCGCGAAAGAAGGTCGACGAATCGAAGTGTTTGCATCAAGGATCACCTAAAGGGACGCTGAGAATTCCACTGTAACTTCGAAGTGTCGAACTTTCGAAGAACGTTTCCTCCTTTGAAGGTACTTGATCTTGTTGTGCTCGATCAGAATGAGCTGTTAAATGTTTTCTCTATTCGTATCGTTCACGTGAGTTCTTTTAGTCATGACATGGTTCGTGCTTCATAATTTAATCCTATTTTGTAGACTTTTTTCCATTAATTTAACAATGTTAAGTTTCTCTACATTTTTAGTATTAGTTATGTTCTTTTTATAATATAATTTTGTAATTCTTTTATATATTACAGTATATATATATATATATATATTATTAATTCTCCTTTTAAGCAAATCACGTGAGCAAACACTTTTAAAATTCATACGAAACTTACGATACACGAAACGTCAGCACGATTGAGCGATTCCAATTTTAAAATCCATATCTGGGAATATTCCGTCGTCAAGTTTACGAACTTTAATATTATTCAGAAATGGAAGACAAACGCTCGTGACTTAATATTCATCTTACTCGCGCACGGCGTGGCGATGCTATTTATTCCACTTTGGCAACGCCGACCAATCGCGTGCATCTAAGAGACCGGCTGACTACAAGCTGTGATTTATCTCGATGGTCGAATATGATCCTACCGACAATAAAGATCTGTTGAATATACGTGCCGACTCCTCCCCGAGAATTGCACGGCCATAAACCTTCATCGAGAGTTAAATGAGTTTTAACGGTGGGGGAAAATTGCGGTTTGGATATTACTATCTTATCTTTGACGACGGCTGTAGTCGCGAACATCCATTAAAATGGCGAATTGCAGATGTTGATTTATTTAATGTACGGAGACGGATCGCGTGAGAGATTGCTATGATAACGCATAGTAGAACGTGAGCGCGTAGCTAAAAAAAATAACGAGAATTCAAAAAATATTGTTTTCTTTTCTTTCAAATATTACCTCATTCACAAGTTCACATTTTATATGCACATCACGAAGTAACGAACGATTCTGCGAGATTGTTTGTCGGATCGAGCTTAAATTGTCAACGAAAACGCATTAAACATTGAAAATTCGACGAGAAATATCTTGGATGAAATTCTGTATTTCGTCTCTGCGGATTAAGCGCCTTCTCTGTTTCTGCGAAGAGATTAAAATTCGATTGGCCGACGAAAAGTAGAATTCAGAGCTTACCCAATCCCGAGAAAAATGGACGTCAAAAGACATTTAATTTTTCATTGCATCCCTATCGATATTACACGGATTCCTTTATGCATATAGTACATTCATGCGCATCATAAAAATGTATGGATTCGGTCACGGGCGACCGAGGGACATCAGGTGCTGCGAACATCCGCGAAAAACACGAACCTGAAAAATGTATCTCCAGAGTTACGGAGTGACATAGTTGCTATTTCCCCTTATTTTGACCTGGCATTTTACCGCGCCATGTGGGACGAGCCGGAAGAAAACTTATATAATACTGGAATTCGCGTGATTAGAACAAATGTGAGAAAAGTAAAAAAATACTGGAGACACAGAGAAACATTGTAGTAATGTGCTAATATTATTTTTATTACAGCCTTTTAAAGATAAAATAAGAGAGTCATAGAAATGTGATTTTGCAATCCATATTAAAATATGTCTCTTTGTGTCGTTTTTTATCATCAAATTTAATTTCACGTTGCATTATAAAAGCGAATCTACAGGATACAGAACTAATATTAGCTTCATTAATTCTTGAGATAATTGTATATTTTAATCTCAATTTTTTTTTTCACTTTCTCGTTTAGTTCGTTATTTTATCACAAGCGCGACACAACAATACCACGCGCGATTGTAATTCACGTTAGGCTTCTGTCCGCTACCTTCAGTGGCAACCACTTTTGAAATTGACTCTTTTTTTCTATTGTCGCCGCTAGTCGACCTTACCCCGCTGGGGCCGTTCCTTTTTTCTACCCCTCGACTTTCTCTTTTGCCGTTAAAAACCCGGCTTGCTTTTACTTACTAGTTCAACAGAAAATTCATCCATTCGTCCCCGAAGGGTTGGCGCGTCCCTCCCGTCAGAGGGACGATCGCGCTAAGTGGCAGATTCAGGCTGATCGAAAGCGGCCGAGATGAAGAAAAAAAAAAGTTGCCAGCGGAGAGGAAAGTCGGAGAGTGGACTTAAGCTCGTCGAGAGGGTTACAGCCAGGGATGAAAAGAAAAGTACGCGTCGATACAAAGTGCTGTTTACGCCATTCTCCTACCCTTCCGCTTTCAACCACTGTCCTTTTACCTAATTCCGCGCCTCTTTTGCTGCGCTGCTTCTTCGTCGTTTCTTTTTTTTCCACCATTACATTTTTCCTTGTATCTTCGAATCGTTTTTTTCCTGACGTGTTAATTAAGCGTTACGAGATGTCTTATTATTCGTGCGATGTGAGATTTTTGCGATCGGACAGGTGCTCTTTCGCACATTTTATTCTTATATATATTATATATTATATATTATTATATAATTATATATTATATCTTATATATATTCTTATATAATCTTTTATTTTTATTTTTAAGCAGATATTTATAAGATGGTCCGATAAAGATGTACATAATATTATTTCATCAAATATCTTTGGTAAAGATTAATACAATTCTTGTCTCTCTCTCTCTTTTCTTCAGCTTGTGGTTTTTTTGTTTAAATATTAGAAGATATCTTCTGCTTCATTCTCGCCGGATCCAATAGCCTAAAAAATATTGGCGGCGATTTTTTTTCTTCAGACCATAAGATACGACTGTATCTCTCCCTCAATTTGCATTTTTTTCTATCTGTTTCGTACACGGGGTGCTTGATCTGGATGACAAAGAGAAGGCTGATGGGTGGATCGTCGCGTGGATAAAGGTGTCTTCACGACGACCCCCTTCTCGTCGCGGCGGAAGGACGGTAGTAAATCTTTCATCGACAAGCGAAATCCATTGATCCCACGATCGAATGTGAAATCCACCTTTTGTATCCTGCACGCTCCGCCTGCTACGGCGAGGTAAATAATGTAGAGGGACTCGTCGGGAACGTTAGACAACAAATAAATCAGCCTCATCGCGGTAATCTTCGTGATGGCCGAGGCGCTCTTTGTCGATGTCCTCCGAGGATCGTTCCGACCGGAGACAGAAGCATTGCGGGTTCTCCTTTATTTTTCTCGCCGGTGCTATCGATCACGCTGAAGTGGTCGCCCGCATTACACGTCTATTCTTGATGAAAGTGGATCGACACGCGGATCAGGACTGATCTATTTTGAGGACGATTATAAAATCGCCAAAAGGACCGAACGAGGAATGCATTAAACGATTATAAACTAAATGATTTAGATTTTAATTAAATTAAAAAATAAGAGGAGAGAAAGAATAGAAATTTTTTCAAGTCAATCGAAATTTATACGTAAAATTGTTAATTTTATCATTATTATATTCATATGTCACGATACAGTGTTTCTCTGCTAAACCAGTTTATCGCAGTCTATTTTTACGCGTAATTGAGATGGAATAGTAGCATCGTAGAAATTTACTATAGCTCTTTTCGCATTTAGTGTTGAGATTCTTCTCGTTTAGCGAATTTTTCACTCCCTTTCCGTTCAGATCGCGTATCTCGAAGCGTCCCCCAACATGTCTCTTTTGCTAACGTCCATAAAGAGGGTCGCTATCAAAAAGTGCGCGACTGCCGCGGAAATCCCTCCTTCTCGCATGAATAAAACAACCGGATATATATATATATATATTTTGTGTTCGGATTCTGCGAAGCTTAGAATGCTCGAGAAACGCCTTCCGGTGCGTTCCGACCGACTCGAGAGAGCCGAGAGGGAGCAAGTTGAGATTCACTGCAAAAATCTACGAATCTCAGACCGTACGGGCTGCTGCAGACGACGGTGCATTCCTTATCGCAAGAGGGAAAAACGTCGTGTATTCCCAAGATCCATTACCATGTAAATATTGCATCGAGTTGCCTCTCTCTCGGAATTTTATGGCCAGTCACATGCATTATGCCAATCGTATTTTAATTCGTGACGTTGCATTTTTACAATAATATCTCTACGACGATGTTATATGTTATGTTATGATATATAAAATTGTATTCTATATTCATCTGAACCCGCAAGATCTTTCTTTAATACAAAAATATCAAAATATTAATTAAATCTTTCCCGTTATAAAAATACAGCGTTCCCTTTCTATCTGATTTGTCACTTTATATCAATTTTAACAGAATTAGTCGCATATATTTTACATTTTTAGAGAGAGAAAGAGAGGCGCGCGGAAGATCTCTTTTTATTCCCGTCATCTTATTTATACTGTCTTTGATCCTACGTTTCTAGAGGATCATATGCAACTGTATGCAAACTGCGAATACTCCCTGTATTTGCATGCATGCGCTTGAGTAGATTACTTGCGCGCGGATTACACGTTAGTTTACGTGAAATAATATGTGCGCAACACAAGAAGGATCGCATGTCTAACTAAATTCGAACATTTGGGAATGCAGCTGAAGTCGCTGAAACTGTACTTAATCCGATAAGTATAACGGAAAGAGACGTTAGATCGGATTACGTGCGTTGTCCTGGCAGAAAATAAATGAAGCTATTCGCGGAATACACCGTCGGGCGTTTTGTTAGATTAATAAAATCAATCTCGATAATAATAATGTGAACATAATAACAATGTGAACATCGTCTGCCATCTTCAGATATTTATATGTTATATTGTAGAATCTAATTCCGCTGAAATAGATTATCTCGGATTAGAGCCTTAAAATTAGAATTTTATTAGTCACAAAATAATTTAGAATAGTTAATATTAGCTGGTTGGTTATTCTTTGCAAAAATTATAAGGTCACTCTATAAAATCAGTCCTAATACTATTGATCGGAAGTTGAACTAAATTTATATTGATACTTTGATTCACCATTTTAATTTAATCAGGAAATCGCATCTCACAACTTGACATATTCCGATATTGATATCCTTGTCACACAATTGTTATATGTCACTGCG
The DNA here is from genome assembly GCF_003651465.1 of Formica exsecta. Lineage (NCBI taxonomy): Eukaryota > Metazoa > Arthropoda > Insecta > Hymenoptera > Formicidae > Formica > Formica exsecta. Next base: position 192,306 of record NW_021852868.1, on the reverse strand, counting down.
TGCTAATAATGTTTGTTTTCATGTTTCAGGTAAGGATCTAAATTTCGCCAGTAATAACGCGGGTGAGTGTTACATCTAACAATCTATATCTATACTATTATTATCGCATGCGCCACTTTTCATTTACTGATTGCCCATCACGTTGAAAGAGAATGCGATAGAGTTTCCACGCAACCCCGTACATCATAATTGATATTGATGTTGTATTCTGTTTTTTTTTTTTTTTTTTTCAAATTATACGAGGTTGTTACGATTTACGATGCATGGTTAAAAAGCTTATTCACAAAAAAATACAATATTTATAATTGGCTGTTACGCAAATTCGACCAAAGTTATATATACTATATCGCGAATTTCTATTAATAATTTATAATAAATAATAATTCAAGAAAGTGTACTGTGTGTCAGTTTAATTGATTATTTCAAAATAATTTATATGTATATAGATTATGTACATAATCTATATACATATGTTTATCTGCAGCATTTATCTGTACTTTCTGTTTCAATTAATATAACAATATTTTAAATAATAGCAATATATATTCCTAACAATACTGTTATATAGAATACGAAATTATTGATCTGCCAGTGAGAAATTATATCATCTGTATTCTAACTTTTTATTAAAATTTGACGCAATTTCCTACACTGCATGGAAAGCAACTCATCTTCTTTTGACTGCGTCTTGAAGGCAAGGAGAGCCAATTCCATGTAATTCGCTAAAGATTCCCGCGCGCGCACCACAGGTCGTATCCGGTAGAGGAAAAAGTATTCTTTCGCGAAGCGATCCCCACTGTCGGTGATGTTAAAGGAGCTGGTCTTTTATGGGGGCCCATCGCAGAAGAAGAAGAGAGGTCGAGAAAGCGTACCGCCGAGATAAGGACGGCAGTAGACGGTTGTAGGCAATCTGGCTGATTAGGCTCGGGGATAGTAATCCCGTAGATCCTCGACGATGCCGCGGAATCGTTTATCCGACTGCCTTCGTCGTGTATCAGGCGAAGAAAAGGGGACCAAGACTGTCGAGCGGGAAAAGCGACGTCCGTTACATCGGTGCCATACCGGGGAGATTAGGATTCTTCGGGAAAAGCTCGGTAGAATTAAGGAAAGGAGGTTTCCTTTCATACACCAGATCGACGATATGTGTACTCGCATGTTACTCTCGTCGTATTTTCTCCGCTTCTTCTTCTCGTTTCCCCTCCATCCCCCCATCCCCATTTCCCCTGTTTTGTCCCGTTTCTCATCCTCTTCTTCGTTTCCATATTGCGTGTCCCTTCGATGGAATCGTAAACTTTTTGCGACAGCTCCTATGAAATATGCTACGAAATCACGACACGATTTGTCCGATTGCTACAAGACTTATAGCGAACCCTCGTCATCTTCCGTTCACTGGCCGTTCGCTTCCATGCAAACATATTTAAAAAGAAAAAAAGAGAACGCAAAACACATACATATTTTTATTACTTTTCATATTGATTCACGGTAATCTTTTTGATTCATATCTGTAAGAGAAATCGAAATTCGTGGAAGCTTTCGCCACTGACAATGAGATGAATTTACATAGCGAAGCGAAGAAATGAGATGAGAGGAGATGCGCGCGAGTCGGCAAATGAATAAATAAATATACAAAACCCGTTGCATATACCCCCCCTCCCACACACACACACACGTATACCCGAAAATATATTGACCACAACGACTGGCGTTCGTGTCGCAAGAAAAGTGGAAAACGCATCGTATCAATTTTGCTGCCATCCGCGCTTTTTACTCTCAAGCAATGCATTTAAATTATTTATAATGGGACTGCTTTTTCAATCTACGTCAGCAAACGGCCGTGAATGGAAGAGCAATGGCAGATATATATATATATATATATATATAAGAATAAGACAATTGTCCGAAAAATAAAGGCACTGCAAGATATATTTAATTAACAATTTTTCAACTTTTATTCAAGGAGATGCTCTGTGACGTTATAAACAATTTATATATTGTTTTATTATAATTTTCATAACTTAATGCATAATATTTTATTTCAAAGATATTTTACCTCAAAATAGAATACAATATATAGAGTTATAAAACATAATTATAATTACAAAATTAATATGATAATAGAATCATATTGAAAATACATAAAATATACACACACATTTATACATATTTTGTTACATTATGTATATTGAATACATAAAATATTTTATTATATTATATTACACAAAAATGTCCGAAAGAAATGCGTACAATGTAAAATTTATTAGAAATTTTTAGATTAAACATAGCTAATAATCTACCGCGACCAAAAAAATTATTAATGAATTTATCGATTTTGTCTCTCTCAATTAAAAAAAGAAAGACTTTTTAAAGAAAATATCTGACGGGCGCGGGTGCGCAGAGATAAATGAAGTTTCGATGTTACCCAACGATTACATCAGAAGATAAATCGCGGTTTAAATTTTGTGAACGATAAATAAATAAATAAACTAACGGTAGTTGTAATATTTAATTGCGATACACGTAATTTCTATAATAATCGGAACACAATGTGCGCGCGCGATATAATTGTTATCATTATATGCGACAATAAAAATGTTCCGACATTCGGAGTGCATTTCATAATCTGTAATTATAATGTGCGTGAGGAATTGAACGCGATCTAATGCCCGATTTATTTTCAAATGCGCGATTTTTTACAAATTCCGCGATCAAAAATAAGATGTATACGTTTTGTGAACAATTTCGAAACAAGATAAAATGAATTTTATAATTCTTAAAATAATCGCATTATCGCCGCGTTTAATGGAGGATAACTGACCTAACGATTAGACCAGATCAAGATTCCTCTGCCGAGTGACACACTGGTTAATATCTGACAGAGAAAAGAACGATCTTAAAAGTGGAAAGCGACTTCAACTTGTCTTATTTCTATGTCGGGTCCTACGGAATCGATCCACAAAGGAAAGTTAAGTGATTCATTAAACATCAAAAGTCCCGCGACAGGAGGGAACGAATCTCCGATCTTCCTGATTGCTCCGATAGCAGTGATTTCGGCAGCGAATTAACGACTGTTACCGTCGTCATCATTTTCAATATATGAAATAAAAATTCGCATGAAAAAAGCATGTTCTTCCACTATTAAGAAATATCTCCTTTTATTAAAAAAACGACTGGATATAACGATTTTTATGTACACATGGTTACAATCGAGTATATTTAAGAAAAATGAAATACATGCGCTTTTATTATTGCTTGGTTAAATATGTAAGTACAAATAAGTTTAGGGTACCAAGTGTGCTCGAGACAAATCAAACCCGATAACAACAAGATATAAAAAAAATTTAATTCAAATATTTAGCAAGACAAATAAAAAATTATCAATTAATTAATTTTTCTATAATATTTCAATAAAAATATCAATAAATTAATTTGTCGATATCTTACTGATATCGGAGTACCCATTCAATTCGTCTCGAATTTTTTAATTACTCACATATTTTACATTCATGCATTCGCGCGATATAATATTAAATATAATAGAAAAGAATTTTGTCAAATATATCACACAATTTGCGCATGTATTTTATTATATGTACATATACACTTTATAAACTAATCTTAATATCCTAAAATGGTGGGACGTCCAGTGTCTGCAAATGGTTTCTTAAAAGAGACTAAAAATTAAATTAATTCAAAATTAATTAATGAAATATATTCGTTTGTAACCACAATTTTTTATCAAACAAGTTTGCAAAAACTGATTGTAATTTAAATTTTTGTATTTGAAAAAAATGGAATTTATCCATTATATCCATATTCAATCTATTATTAAGTATTTTCATCATTAAGAGATAATACTGATATTAATACGAATAATAATGGAAAAACATTCTTAACAAAAAAAAGAAGAAAATATATCCTTTCTCAAAGTATACTATTTAATGAATTTTTTTCGTGATTCGATTTCAAACAGTGTATGGTGATTGTCGTTAAATCATTGCCAAAAGCATCACTTCCAGAAACCGCCAAGAAAATCTGAGTTTAATTCCAACTCTGCAACGGAAACTTTCAATTTTTAACGAGGCACCAAACTAAGCGTTGCGGATAGGTCCCACAAAAACCGACGAGAAATAACTCTCCACGATGAAGATCGTTTCGATTCCCAGCCAGTACAAACCGCGCATTCGCTAGCGTCCACCTGACATGAGGAACAGCGATAAAGCCTCTTCGTCAAGGTAGCGATCGCGTCCAAATACATGGAAAGAATGCAACGCAAATAATATTGCAATGTTTGCAATATTATTTATAAAATTGTTCAGTGAATATTTAAAGCGACGCGAAATTCACAAAATACGCCTAATCAAAAACGCCTAATCAAAATACGCCTAATCAAAAACGATAATCAAAATAAATTATTTTGTTTCGTAGATTTTTTAATTTCCGTGCGTTACCAATAATATTTAATTTTAAATTTTTCAATATTTCAAATATATTCGTGTTTTTGCAATATCAAAAGCGCGATCAATAGATTTCGCAAGTAAGAAACTAATATTTAATCGTTGGCTTAACATCGAGTCTTGATATTCTTGTTTAATAATTTTTATATTATATAGAAGAATTGTAGCGATATTTGCGATTACGAAATTTTTAAATAAAAGTTTCTTGGTTTTATTGATAATCTTTTGGTATAAAAAAGTAAGCTATTAAATTTTTGAGTAATTTTACAATAAAAACGTTGAAATCTAATACTTATCGAATATGTTAATTCAACGAATTTTGTATTATTGTACGTATTCTTTCAATTTCGCGTAACTTACAATAGATTTTTTTACAATAGATTACAAATAAATTATTACAATTTATATAGATACAATTACACAAAAATATAAGAATATTATAAAAAATATATAACGATATAATTACAATTTATATATACATTTTAATAATTCATGCTATCAGCATCCAATATTCTCAATATAAGGAATTGTAAAACTTTTATTATTTGATTATTAAGTTATATTTGATAAAGATCCAAATATAAATCGGAAATAAAAAATGCCAAAAATAATTTGGAAAATAGTTTGGAATTACTTTTTTTCAATATTACAAATTATTAGATACTGATAACATTTACATTTAAAAACTTAAAATCATATAACTTTTAAAAAAATACAATTTTTAATTTACAGAATAAAATGTTAATATAATTTATAAAATAAAATGTTAAATATTAAAGCTAATACATACGTTATATATATAATTAAATGCAACTTAAATGTATTTTATACATTTAAGATAGATTTTTCATAATAAAATTAATAAATTAAATTTTTAATTTTTACCTATAATTTTTTTCATGATTGATTTGTTCATCTCTTCAATATTTTAATAGTTTTTTTTAAATAATATTCTTTCAATTCCTAATTTAATAATTCCTAATTAGCTTTCCTTAAGAATCTTAAGGAATTAAATGACTACCTACCTTAAGTTAAAATAGTTTTAATAGTTTTAACAACTCTATTTTTGCTGGCTAAGCCAACGGGAATCTGGGGTCACCTAAATTTTGGGGAGCGTAAAATATAATTATTTTTATTTTTTTTTATTTCTCTGAAAATGAATTTAATTCTAAAGCTTTAAATATTATTTTATTTTAAGCCTTTTTAATGTCCTAATAGCCCTAGCAGATCTATTCTGATAGTCTTAGCAGATTTAGCCGCTCTACTTGTTGGCTACGCCAGCAGAAATCCTCGATAAAACGAGATTTGGAAAGCCCTAATAAGGAATTCGTGATAACGCGGTATTTGAAGAGCCCTAACCAGGAATTCGCGAAATTTGGGGAGCCCTAACCGCGCGATTTAATTTGGACCGATAACTTTTTCGCGTGTTTTTAATTGCATGTCACTACATGCACACCTATCAGTAAGAGAAAATATTTTTTTCTCTTGCATATCTTTTATGCATTCTGGCCAGTATTGACCATATACTTTTCAGAAGCCAGTTGGACCTACCTTTGCTCCTGGCCATACTCATTCTAACTCGATTTCTACGAGCTAGGGATCAAGGAAGGAGAATAACTCCTTCTAGTGCCGGTTAATTATTATCGCCGGCAAATAAGACGACTTATACTCGATCGTAATATCGTACGATCGTCATTCAGTCGTCAAAAGTCGCAAATGATCATGCATATATAAAATATAATATTAGCATGCATTTTAACCCTCTGTCGGCTGGTTATTAAAGATCCGTATCTTCAAAATTGTCTTATAAAGCTTATAAATATATAATCAAAATCAATATTTTATGTATGCTTGCATAAAATTGTAATAAATATCATATATTTTTTCCTTTTCCTTTAATTTTTATATATAAATAGTATCTCTTTTAACAAAAGTTTAAAAATATAATAAAATCAAAATTTAATTAAAAATTTTATCTTAGGATATATATGTACAAAAGTAATTTTTTTATGATTTAAAATCGATCTAGAGACCGTCGTGCACGCGGTTGTTTCGCCGACCGAGGGTTAAGGCAACAGATTTATCTACAATCTACACATCTATATCTACAAATATCTACAATTCCGTTGCCTCAAAATAAAAGTTCGTCACTCACCGGCACCGATGCGCAACAGCGGAGTTGTTGGACTTGAGGCTACGTTGTCTGCAACATACAAATATAAAATCTAAATTATAGCAGCGCGTAAAATAATTAATATTTCAAGACATTATTATTGTACGCAATGAATTTTATATTCGATACATACAATAATAAGCAGATATACATATATAAACATGGAATAATTTTATAAATATTCTGAAAGAACTATTTTTTAATTAGAAACTTTTATAGGATTTATATAAATGTCTCTCTCTGAGTTTCTCTTGTTTAATTCATTTAAATAACAAGACCAAATTAATGCGATTTTTAATAACCGATATACAAATAATAAATACTCACCCTTGGGTTGCTCCGCCGGTGCAGGATGCCTCTCCTAGGCCTCCTCCTCCTCTCATTATGTCAGGGTCACCACGTTGATCTGTAACATACAAATAGAAGATCCAAATTATAGCAGCGCTCAAAATAATTAATATTTTAAAAAATTTGTTATACTTATTGAATTTTATATTCGATGTATATAATAAGCAGATTAATAAAATAATTTTATATAAATTTTGAAAAGCACATTACTAATAACTCTAATAATTACATATAAAAGCTGTAATCTAAAAGTAGAAACTTTTACAAGATTATAGCTTTCATATAAAAATCCTTTTCTCTAATTCTCTCTTGATTAAATCATATAAATAAAAAATCGAATTACACAATTAATTTCTTAATTTACATTGCACGTACAATTAATAAAATTTTAATATAAAATAACAAATTACTTACCACAGGGTTGTTCTACGAATGCCCGATGCCTCTCCTAGGCCTCCTCCTTCTCTCAGGTTGATTCACACGCGCGATACTTTAAACGGCACTCCCGCACTTTTATTAAAAGATTACTTCCGCACTTACACGCGCGATACTTTGAACGACACTCCCGCACTTTCAAATTTCGGCACGATCGAACCCCGCTTCACGTGAGAATCACACTTCGAGTCGACAAGTCGGGAATTCACCGATTACTTCGAGCAAAGGTTAAGCGGAAGCGGAAGAAGACGAGCGGAACGATAACGGCACCGACGACGCGACAAGCCGTCCGCGGCACGATGACAGCACCAACGATACGACGAGCCGTCCGCGGCACGATGACAGCACCAACGATACGACGAGCCGTCCGCGGCACGATGACAGCACCAACGATACGACGAGCCGTCCGCGGCACGATGACAGCACCAACGATACGACGAGCCGTCCGCGACACGATGACAGCACCAACGATACGACGAGCCGTCCGCGGCACGATGACAGCAACGACGACGCTGGGTACTTGGTTTCCCCTTCACAGTAAACCTTTAGGACGCTTAGAACCTTAAGGCACCGTCCAGGTACTTAAGCCACTCCACCACGTCAAGGTGTACCCATGGAAGGGTTTTATCGGCAAAAAGTCGATGATACAATGCAAATTACGCTTTAAAAACAAACATATCTATATTTCAATTTTTTTGCCGATCAAATGTTTTCTTAACTATAAAATTAATTAAAATAAGATAATTATAAAATAAATAAAATATATTAGATTCTACAAGACAATATAATATAAATGCTTTTGGCATTCATATTACATAATTTTATATTTGTTATATTATATAATTTTACGCGCGGGCACAAAAATAGTGATAGAATTTAAAAAACAAGGAAGCGAATATATATGAGAGATACCACTTCCGCCATGTTCAATGTGGGATTATCGAGGTCGACTAAGGGATTTTAAGGGGATGACGTAGGATTGGATCGTAAAAGGTACATTGTGAAGTTCTCAAAAAAATCTTTTGTGTCCTTACTAATTATTACTTGCTAGATCGCCAATGATTTTTTTTTTATATCGTATTCTATAAAAAGCAGGTTGTAGGTATCAATTATTGCGAGTTGAAAGTATGCTCTTACGAAATTTTTATAATTAATATACTTGTTTGGTGATTATTAACATATACAAAAAAAAGATATATTTTCAATTTTTCTTCAATAATTCTGCACCAAGAAAGATTAAATATGTTGCATAACAATTGAGAAAAATACTTATGTTATTTTCAATCATACATTTCCTTAGATATAATAGATAATATTTTCCAATACATTTTCAATTTTATAACATACATATTTAATTTCCGATTCACAGAATTTAAAACAAAAAAAATATTTACAGAAAATGCCATTAATAGAGCTCTTTCTATAAATTTATTTTATAGAATTTAAGTGGTGTCATTTTTTTGTAAATTTCATTCAATTTGTTGAAAAATCGCTAAAATTGAATCAAACGATCGCTGCGTGACCCTTCAATTAATGCAATCGTAGTTAATTAGTCGCGGCTCAATCTCCCATTTTTTTCTCCTGTTAACTTGTGGCGGCCAACCGGCCGTGTGCATTGACCCCGTAAAAAAAACCGCTCGCTTGCAATTTCTCGTTTTCGGTGGTCGGTTTAATTAGAAGGCAACGGGCGTTAAAGCAAACGAATACGCGGCCATTGTGCGACTTTTTCCTTTTGCCTGTCGCGCAAACATTGTCCCGGTGCATTTGCGATTTTACCGTAATGCCTTTGAAAAATTAATTACAAATATCGCGATATGCGCGTGATTGGCGAAATATTTTCAATCTCTCTGATTCCCATTTAAATTTATCGTATTTGATTCTAAATTTTATTTACTTTTACGACGGACTGACTTGACGATTTTTGCTCTGTTGAAAGCTTAAGTAGTTACGGTCATATATAAGTCAGCCGCTGTGAAATATTCGCTGCACTCGACACGACCGGCATTTCTAGACTTTGATAACATCTAGAACGCACTTGACAACCAATTGTCGATTCTTTTTTTGGAAGATGTTAATCAAACGAGGATTGTCGCGATATGTGCATCTTCCGATGTATTAGTATCTACATATTGCATATCTGCACATGTGCAAATGAACAGAGTTACGTCACGGTAAATTAAACTGAAATGTTTGAAACGAAGAAATGTTTTACGGCACTTGCGGAAATGAAAATACAGGGAAAGA
>NW_021852868.1:98820-182413 GCF_003651465.1 Formica exsecta | reverse complement strand
AAATGAAAGTTGAGCGTGTGTAGATAGAGTGTATTATAGTTTGACCGGAAGCGGACGAGAGTGCTATTGGCTGCGCCGTATCGTGTAACGCAATCGCAAAGGGTCCGCTTCCTCCCTCGCACATGCCGGTGACATCGAGCGGATTTGCAGGGAATTGCGGAAAGTGCAAAGCGCGTAAAAAAACCCGCCAGATAAAACACGATCCGAACCACCTGGCGGCGCGGGGAGAGAAAATGAGAGAGAACTGGTAAAAGAATTGTGTGGGAGGGAAGAATGGTGAACGCGAGGGGATGTCGAGGGGACCAAGGGTCTCGCGCGCGGGCGTATCGGTCGAATTATCGAGTGGTACGTTACGGTTTTATGCAGATTCGCCAGAAATGTCGGGGCAGTTTCGGAATTAATGGCGGCCGGACAAATGTTTCGCGGTTTTTCTGCTAAATTATCGTGCCCCCGGGCGCAACATAACGCGCGGCGGCCTTACACGTGTGTGTATGTTCGTATATGTATGTGTGCGTGTCGCCAGGAGCTATACGTACACACACCCCCGCGCATCCCCTCGTGCACGTGTGTCGCACACGTGAACGTCGCGAACATCGCGACATGGTACGCGTACATGCGCCAACGGCGGAATCGGCTTTGGGTAATGTATACATTACATGCGCGGTCGCCGCGCTACATACTCGGTTACAAATGCCAGTATAATGCCCCGGAATATGTGTCCGTTTTTACCTAAAGCTCCCCAAAGTGGCCTGAAGCCCGAACGCAGCGGGGACACGCGGTGCTTCGAAAATTTCGAGCGACAATATGTCAAGAGCTGGATTGATTGTTCATCTAATTCCAAATTCCCTCGATTACCGATAGTTACTTCACACAAAGAAAAAAATGATGTAGAATAGATATACTTTTCGATTCTTCGATTTATTAACAGCATAGTATCCCAACTATTCGCGTTCTGTGTCAATAATTTTCATTTCTTAAGTATTTATAATTCTGATTGTACTTTAATGCATATATTTGCACTTTATTTTGTACTTTTGCATTTTTTACGCTGGATATTTGGAAGATCTATTGTACGCTTCTGTGCATCTTTAATCATGAATATGGAAAATCCTGCTTTTATTTTTTATTTATTATCTAAATATAAAGTTTCCATCACTAATGTGCAAAACAACATGATAAATAATCTATGTCTACTATAAATAAACATATTTTATATAAAAGAATTTTATAAGTATCATAGGGATTTTAGAAAGCTTGTGATAAATTTATTGCAATAAGCTTAAAAAAAAATAATAAAACAAAAAATTTTGATGGAAAACCGTAAGCAATATACTTTTTTCAATTTTAAAATAAATGAGTTATGTTAAAAATTCAATGTTAAATTACAACAAGAACGTTTCGTTCTAAAATAGTACATATATACGATATATCTTCCAAACGGAAACATTAAAGCAATATGCGGATCAATAAACGCGGACGAATTTCATCGCTAGGTAACATCGTTCGCTTTCATCGATCAGATCACTTAAATTAATTTCCAATCCCTTTTATCCCGAAACTGCACTAGTGGATTACACGTATTGTAGGATATACGGTGGCGTCCAATAGCGTCAAAAATCGCTTATGTATGAGCATTACCGGTAATGTATTACGCATGTGGATATTCTGCGTAAACCCCACCAAAGAAAATAACCACATGGGAAATTCGCGCAGGCTATCATATACATGAATAGCTATTGATAATGGATAATAACGTCGATAATGTATGTGACGCAACTATTGTTGCATTCTTTTCTCTGACCAATTTTTTTATATCTTTTGAAACGTCACTGGAAACGTCGCGTGGCAAAGCATATTGTAATATACAGCAAAAAATATTTTAAAGTATTAATATTAATTAATAATTAAGGGTGTTTGAAGTTAAATTCAAGTTAGACTAAGACTCTTTCTTGTTAATTGAATTATCTCAATTTTCGACACTGTCAGTAATATAACTGACGTATCGTGCATACACGTGCGTGTTTGTCAATTGGTTAGTTGGATGCTTCGACAATCTACAACGCGCGCTCGCACGATTAATCGAGACAGCTCGTTGGGACGGAACTTAATTCGCGCTAATCGCTCGAGCTCGAATTAATTTTGGTTTCCTCCTCGTCCTCCACCCCTTACCTCGACAAGCTCTTCCTACTACTAGCGTTTAATTCAATTCGTCGCCGGCAATCAGGCTTGAGTGTTCTATACCGGAAGTTTCCGCGTTCCTTCCTCCGACTATCTTAGCTGTTCTCTCTCTCTCTCTCTCCTCTCTCTATTTCTATTCTAGTCCTCCTCTCCCCCGCTTCTTTGTCCTATTTCTCACTCTCCGTTTCTACCCTCCTTTGCATCACTTCATCCCATTCTCTGCTCTTCCTGTTCACGCAACTTTGAGTTTCGTGCTTTCGGACGAGAACGAAGATCAGGAGAAGAACAGATGCGGCTGTTAAGGGTAGCGATGGTGGTAGTGCGGTTAAACCGTGTCCGGAATTACCGTCACAGCCAGTCTAAGACTTCCCTAGCAAGTACCTTACAGATTTAACATGTTCCTTGCCGAATTATAAGGCAAGAGAATCCAACAATTGTTTTCGCAACTATCTTATTGCATAATCTACGCTGCATATTATGTTTTTGGTTTCAATCGATATTCATAAAGAACCTAAAAAAGCTATAATCGTCATAAATCATCATAAATGAATAATGCATCAGTAGCTTTGGATAAAATCTGTTCTATCTTCAAAATCGGCTCGAATACAATTTAGACATTTTTTTTTTTTTCAAAGCGTGTTTTTCCCTTATCCTTTTTAAAGCTGTGAAGTCGGTGGATTCGCGGAAGCATTCAGTATTTTTGACATTGACATCAATTAATCGATCGATGGCGTGATTGATCACTGCCTCGCTGACGGTCCTCCAAACTCGGTCACGCATCTCTGCGGTCGCTCTCTGCACGCGATGGAAACCTTAAATGAAACCTTTCACGCGGCGTGACCGATCATGTCACTGCTCGCGCTGTCATGAACGACCAGCGTATTCCGGTGGCGCAACCAAATCGGTCGCATCGCCACTCGAGTAACGCGTGCCGCTTTCAATAAGCCTTCACGCGAGCGTGTAATGCCAGGAAGTTTATACGGGATCGTTGGCTTCACCCTCGACGTTCATTTCGATATCAATTTTCTCGTCGGTGTAGCGTGATCGAGAGTTCGTCGCGTTGGTAAATATGTTTATTTAAAATTTATCGCGCGCGATTTTACATCTTGTAAAGAAAATCAACGACAGTTTAAACAACAGTTTGCAAAAGACTGATATATAGTAACCGTCAGATCTGTATAATAATCTTCCCTCGCAGTATCATACCGTGGAATTAATCGTTCCTGTTCCTACGGAAAATGTTCCGGATCGACATTGACGAGAATATGGTCGCTGACAGTTTCATTTTTCTCGACAAACGGCGAGTATTAAGGGATTACGCGTCGCAATATGTTTATTTAAAGCGGGCCGCGCGACCCGCCTCGCTGGTAGAACTGAAAAACGCAACGATATTTATTCTGAAAAGCGGGTTATCGGCAGTCATAGATTTATATGTCCGTGCATGCAACGGACCGATAACTATTCCTCCATCCCGGTTAAAAAAAATCACCCCCTCCCCCTTCCCCACCTCCTGTCAAACAACCCCCCTCCCCTCCATATATATACCTCCATTCCACTCAGAATCCCTTGATAGTGCAACATTTATATAGAAAAACATTGTTCATCCTTGTGGCAAACTGTTGCCATGCTATTTTTCATCCAGATGAATGCCAGTTGCGCCGATGAGAGTCGAAGCCTCGCGCTTGATATATTTTTCAGTCTTGCGCTATTTATAAAAGTTCGCTATTTTTTGTGTGTATATGCGAACGCTACAAATCATCACTGTCAAAGACTGTACGTGTATGTGTGGGATACGATAAATCATAATATTCGCGTATATATGAGTGTAATGGAATAAAAATCGCAGTCGCATCTTTTATTTGGAAGCTGATGACAAATGTTTTTTGTCCCGGGTTATAATTATTTTGAAAAATTGATACGCCAAGTACTACATCATGAGCTTTTATCATTTAATTCTCTCGCAGTTGTGATGGATCATATAAACGTTGCATGTTATTGAAATAATAAACGACAAGATTTAATAAAGTATTTTTGTGCAAATGTACGCATGAAAAAAGATATAAGCTGTAAAAGATTACAATTTATCGCGGAAAAAAAAAAGATTGCCTTGCAGAAAGACAGGTCTAAATGACTCAAATCTGTGAAAACTTACTTTAATATGAAGTATACGTTGTAAGAGAGACGTCTTCGATTCTTTCGATAGCCATCGGAGCGGCCATTGGAACGGGCGATGAAACGGATCGTTAGTGACCATTTTCGCTGACGGTCGGAAATCCGGTCCGACGGTCTTGCGCGTTTTTATTTAAGGCGAAGATTACCCGGGGGATTGGAGCGTTTTTAGCACGGCAATTCTTCAAACGGGCGAGAAAGAAACCGTATGCCCGTGTTCGATGAGCCGCGGAAAGTTATCGGGATATCGACTAGATTTAGAACTCCATAAGACGGAGATATCTCTACGTGTGTGTCCCGGAAGCTGGATGCCCGGCCAGCTCCGGTTCCTTATATCCACCTTTGAGACTAATCTGCGATCTGAGGCAATTCTACGCGAATTTCGTCGCGGAATAGATACGTAACTTGACTCTCATAGCAAAGGAATCGAATGATATTCGAGAAAGTTAAGAAAATTATCGATAATATTCCATGAAATGCACATTAAAAACACATAACGATCTCTTTTTTCTTTCTCTCTCTTTTTTAAATCGTGTCTCTCTATTTAGAATATTTGAAAATTTATTGACTGGCTGTATCTATTTTTTTCTCGGTAAAATTAAATTCAAATTTTTTTTTCCTTATGAAAAATTAAATACAGGAAGATTGTAAATAAATGATTCCTCGCACACATTTATTTATTTATACTTATAATGAATTCGTATTGTGACTGTATCATTCTGACGCGTAAAGTATTCATACACTTTCCGAATTTACAAATCGTACGATAGCATTAAATGGAATATCGAGCGCGGTCGATATTATTTCGTGTATTGAAATTGTGTAACAATTTCAATCGGCTTTGGCATCGACGATGTCGGATTTAGACGATCACCGGCAAATTTTCAAAAATCCCACGCGTGTATATTCGATTCAACTAACTATTAAACGATAGCAGGAAGCTATTTTTCCGATCTGAGCGTCCAATCTGAAGGCATTTTTGCTAACATTGAAAAAAATTATTAAAATTCTTCTATTAATTTATAAAACTATTTTGTAATGTGTTTTTGTAATGTTTCTATTCGATATGATTATGTATATTTATTTAAACGCAAAATAACAACGTAAATTCTCCAATAATTATCGAGATAGCATCAAAAATCGTTTCCGTCCGATGCAAGAAAAACCAAGTAAGATAAAAGAAAAATTTCACTTGATTTTCAGCGACTTGAGATTGAACTTTTCGCGATAAATTAAATTCGAGATTGTTGTGCTTCTGAACTGGGCCATCGATAGCGCAGCGGAAGGTTGTGCTTAAGTGAAGGAAAGAAGCATTTTAAAACTTTCAATCTCTCCCCTTACCCCCCGCGGAAAGCTAGCCTACTTCCCTCTGGTACGATATCATGAAACGTCACTTATACCAGAGTCGAGCAATCTGAAAGGCTGCCAATTAATCGCGCTTGTCGGATCTTTTTTTATTGCACCCTCGCTGTCATTTGTTCCTCATCGGGCGATCTAAATAAGGGTTTGTAACGTTAGCCCGAGCTTGATAACCGAATATCGATCACGCTTAAACGAGCTCCCGGAACACGCGCACCTATGACGCGTCGCCCCCGCTTTATCTGCTTGCTTCAGGCAAGATCGACGATGCTCGATGTGGTAACTACATGTGTACCGTGCCTTGTAACGCACGGTTTGAATTAAACTACCACCGCTCTCGCGAGAGAGTGAGTAACATCTCATTCCTTGTAATACGCACATATAACGACGCGATTACGTAACTCTCGCGGAATTTAAGCGCGTGTCTATCATGTCGCTTTATTTCATACAATTCCCTGGCATATTCATTGAAACCGCAATCACGAAACAATTTGTAATTACGCGTATTTATTCCATAATAGGTCATTATGTAAATTATAATGAAGCTTAAAATCGTACAAACAATACGGTATAAAGAGTAAAGTATAAATTATAACAATGCGAGACAACTTTATGCTCTGTAATTCAACGATGATCTGAAAAAAAAAAACAATCAATGTAAAATATGGCAAGTAAAATACATTTTTTTGTGCAATCAAGCTCGATTATATTGATAAAAATCTTTCCTCTAAAAAGTTTTCGTCGGTAAATTTTGCAGGAAATTTGAATCACGCATTAATGCACAATCGCATACACATCCGAGACAATCTACTCTCTCCCTCGAATATTTACGGGGCTACTCATTACCGTAATATTTCCGTAACACATTATACATCTTAAGGGGTAACGCGGGGAGCTTGCTTTCAAACTTGTATATACAAGTTTCCTCGTCAGACCTGCGGTCTTATTGCGCCGACCGACGGTGCGATACACCTGATCGTATATTACAAACTTTAGTCGTAACTAAGGCCGCGCTTTGCCGCGCGTTTGTTCAGCAAGAGCCTAAGATCCGGGGTTGCCGGAGGCCGCACACTCACTTGTGAAAGGAGCTCGAAATTTCAGTCCCGCTTTCCTTATTACGCGCGTACGAACGTACGTTCAAATGGTGCATATCCCGTATATGTGTAACTGCCGAATTTGACGTAAGCGAGACAGGTCATGTGCAGTCCCATCCAAAAAAAAAAAAAAATATTTTACTAAAAAAATTATTTTTTAATTATTTATCCGCGATTACTAAATAAATTCGTGTATCTGAATAAAAGTTGTTCGGTATAAAAGGAGGTTGCTTCCAACGAATTTTCTCCGTCCGATAATTCTTCTTCGGCGACATACAAATCTTCGCCTATGTCGGCGATTTATTTATCGCAAGAATAAATCAGGAATAGGGTCTTGTGTAGACGTTTTCACGTTTCCGCGATCGCCGTTTTCTAATCCAGTCCTCGCGACTCGGTCGCAAGGGTTAATTTTCCGCTAAGTAAACGCATACAAGGGTAGAGCGACCCGAGAACAAAATCGATAGTCTATTATTCGGGCTTAAGTCGCGCGATTTATGTGTACACTCCATCTTCGTGCTTGCCTCTCGAGATTCTAGTGCACCGCTAGGTGAACACATTTCGATCTTCCGAGTCGACACTTGGGTAAGGCTCTTGCGCAACCAACAGATACATATATGCCGCATCACATCACACGCTGATGCGTACCGGGAGGAATTATCTCTTGAAATGATGAACTCGTATTTCGCTAAAATCACATATGTATCCTCGTTAATTTCGTGATACATCCAGCTGTGTTTGGGCGCTGATAAGAATATTAATCCTTGATGTGTAAGCCGGAATGTGTTTAACTGCCAAAATAACTTGAATATATCCCGGATTACAACTGCAAATCGTGGATTTATGAACCGCGATCTTCATAGTTTCATATCGTGCGAGTTGCAAAGTCTTTACGATACGACGTCTGTACTGTAGGTGCAAGGAAAACAAAGATATATCTTGTACTACTTGTGAGAAACGTTGCAAGTAATAGATCTTGGACGTGTATCAATGTAAGTAAAGATAGTTTATATGAGAGATAAAATAACACGCGCTCGTATATCGTATATAGTATCTCTCGGGAAGTTCGCAAATTTTGACTCGAGCCACTTTGAAAACAAACGGCTCATGTGATCGTCATTGTTCTCGGTCGAAAAGAGCTTCCAACTCGCGGCTGCGATGTTGTCTCACCGTCTGTTGAAAGCCCTGAAGACTCGAGAAAGGGAGAAAGAAAGGGGGCCCGAGAGTATCCGATCTCGGGAACAAAGAAAAAGTTGGCTACCGCGGCGAGTTAGCGGGGTTATCTGGGCCGCGTTAACCCTTTCTCTACTTGCCGAGTTTTCCTTAGCGCGCGGGGGTTGGTAGTGTGGGATCGGGCGTGTGGAATATAGCTTTTATTTTCAACGAACCTTGTCCGACAAGCCATCTGCCACAATAGCGCGAAAGTTTCCATTGTGTCGCGCCCGTACATGCACGCCTACCCGACAATCAGCCGAGAAGCTTCACTTTTTGCCGGCTCTCGCCTTCGGCCGCTATTGTTCAATGATTGATGATACCGCGCTTTAAGTGGAACAGAAGAAAGATCGGCGCCCCGGAAAGTTTCGCCCGGAAATTATCTGCGCGACAGTTTAAACGTAGACGACACTTTTTTAATGAGTTGTTGCTTTAAAAGTTGAATACATTAGCCGGTGTGAGATAGACATCCATGATTCTCCGATTGGAATTTTCAGCTGCATTATATTGATCGCTATAATAGTTATTATTTCATCCTTTTTAATTACATATATATAGATGATGGTATGTCTTTTTCTAAATTTAAACGGAAACTGCCAGAATATATTCTCTCATTTTTATTTTCATATAAGTTCTTATTTCTCGGTGACAATATAAAAAATAAAAAGTTGCTGTATTAAACTTTTTTACCGATATATCGTCAATCGAAATATCTACATGCATTATAACTATTAATGGTTATAATAAAAATTTTTCATCCATTTTCTTCTCTTATTTCACGCCTCCCAACGAGTGTCGAAGTTCGATTATGAGCGCGTGTCTCTCGCCATTATCGGAACATCGAATTTTCTTAGTGATGCATAAATCTCGTCGATCGAAACTGCGACTTATATCACTTGCACGAGTGAAATACGCGCGAGGTGTTAGCGGAAACTCGATTTTAGGCTCTTCTCACGCACGTCGGCTCTTTATACTAACTCGACGTGAATAATGCTTGACGCATGACGGAGTAACTGGTTGTGACGTCATAAAATCGTCGTTAAAACTTAACCAATAAAATCGGCAATTTCCCGCATACGGCGAATCATTTTCCGACATGCAGGGGCTCGCGCTAGATTATCCGGCATTACCGGAATCATTGAGGAAAACGATCATCGTGATTCGTGAGATTAGCTATTATACGCAATGCAGCGTTACCATATCCTTTGTTTCGTCCAAGATACTCTTTCTCCTTCTTTCTTTTTCGACAATATTACTGCAATTTCGTGTGATAAATCTTCATACTGCTTATCGCTGGATTAGCTTTTTATTCATATAATTCACTCAATTTTGAATAGATTTTATTCTACAGTCTTTTTATTCATATAATTTTATCAATTTTGAATAGATTTTATTCTATAATAATAGTTTTAATTTGCATCTAATTTGAACTTTTTCCTAGAAATGATACTTTTTCCAAGAACAGCGGTCGTGCGATTATCTGTGACATAAGCTCGCCCTGGGGAATTTTATCGTTGAATTTCAAGTGAAGGAGCTAGATGAGAATGGTCGGCAAAACGAGGTGGATGAGAGCGGCCAGAGAACGGAATGGCAGAGGACTTGAAAGGCGGAGAGGGCAGGTCCGCGATTATGAAAAGTTGCCGTCATTTCAGAACGCGCGTACTCTGTGGGAGTTCTTCAACTTTTTTACGAGTTATCGAACACGGAACCAGGCTTGACATAATAAAAGCCCAAGCTAGTTAGTGTTCGTTGAAAAGACTTTATTGCCTTCAGTGGCGTATTTTAACAATTGTTTGACATTTCACAATCGGCCATTCATAACGCATAATTAAAATGCATTATCAATCAATAATTTTATGTAAACGCGATGAATTTAATTTCACCTTTATTTCTCACGCGTTTGTGGTCCGGATATCTATTTCTGAATTATGTATGTTAAGATGCGATATATCAATTCGTCTACAAGTAGATTGCATCCATTTAGAACCAGTCTCAATCCAGTTATTACGGAAGGATCGGATCGTAATATATTTACATCCTTGTGTACCTACGTATATATTCTGGATGGTCAGCCAGCCTCCGGCCATTGAAAGTAAGATTCAGTTACATATATTACCGAGTATAACAAGAGAGCGCATAATAACTCACATATTTCAGATTGCATACATGCGGAAACGTAGTGACTATGCGAGGATGCCTGGAACTTAGTATCACATTTCGTAATTACGAGATGGATAATTTCAATTATATTACACAATACACAGATAGCATACTTTACGTAGTTACGAGTATTACGCGAATGAAGTTATATCTAAATTTCATTGTAAAATAATAATTATTTGTACGTCTTGCAACGTGTAGAATAAAGCTTATCAAAGTGAATTATTTCGATAATATTCCTTGTTTCTTAATCTTCGTTAGATATCATCTAATCACATTTATTTTCTTTATGGATATTTATCTAATTCTATATTATAATTATCAATATATATTTCGAAGTTATGGAAGATATCTTAGCACAGATATGATCGAAATTCCTGCCACTTCGCGTGGCCCGATAATCGCTTTCGCACGGTTGCAAATTTCGCGGGAGTGCTTGACACCCTTGATCCTTCTCTCCCCTTTCCTCCCAGTTGTCGCATCGTTGTTTTGTCTCTATGCGGCGCATTTAGGCGGTATGTCAGGAACGATAAACGGTAGCGATAGTTTGCTTAGTTTCACTAAGCCGGAGACACATCTCGGAGGTTCCGCGAACCTCGTCGTGCTCCAACTTATAGTCGGCCTTAAAACCACACGCTTACACACTCGCTTTATTCGTCAGACGTTAAGCAGACGTCGTAACGGGGTCGCCGTGAGCTCGCAATGCCTCGAATACTCGAAAGAACCCCGATTCTATATGTTTCTACCCGCCAGACGCTCGTAATTAGACTCGTAATCCTGCAAAGGGAAATAATTATAGGAAACCTCGACGAGAGGCACTAAGACGATTAAACTCGACCCTGCAACGTTGGTGTCGCGTTCATACGTTATTTAAACGCACGTGAAAAGCATCTTGAACGCGCAGCAGTAAAAAGCAGCTACATGTATACACTTTCTATTCGTAGATGCCAGAAAAATTTGCATTTGCAGGCATTACCCCAGTTTCAATCTTTTTGCTCTCCATCTACATTATGCTTAGAGTAATAAAAAGAGATAGGGAGCGATGTAAAAAGAAATATTCTTAATTTAATAATTAGGCGCAGTGTAACTCGATTTTATATTAACATAATGGACGAGTACAAAGAAAAAGCGTATTCTCTGTGATTAAGTATATATTGCTCGTTATAGTCAGACATGTGAACGCAATTGGATATCTTTTCACTATTATTAAGAATCTAATTACATTCTCTTTTGCAGTGATACTAAATTGTTAAAATTACTAACAGCAAAAAAAACATTAAAATTAATAACATTATATTAATGAAGAATTTCATGTTTACGATGCTTTTATATTTTTAAAAAAATTGAGCGTATGTAGAATCATATTTGCGATTAATCATTAAATTAGCCCTGTTATTAGAAACTCGATATCGTTTTCCTGCTAGTCAGCTGCTATTCGAGTCAATTACTATGTATTGCGACTACTACGCGCCACACGATGCATATAATTAAGTCTCCACAAATCTCGTGCTGCGCGTTCAGGTGGGTATCGTCACCACCGCTGTCGGAGCACCCAGTGTACTCAAGCGGAGTAATTGAATAGGGTTTTCGAGCTGCTGGTTGCACCTACTGACCCTGGAGGAATGGCCTGCACATCCATGGATGTATTGTTCGGATGCAACCACAGGAACGCCGGGACCGTCGATATATATCGTACACTCGCGGATAGCCAATTGCGGGCCGGGCTTAATTAAGGTATTCGCGGTTATAATGAAATTCAACTGCATGTATTTAACGGAAAAACTATAGAGCATGTTTCAAAATATGTAAAAAAAATTAGTAAGCTTTCTCCAATTGAATCGTTGCTAAGAATAAAATTTTGTAATGTCGTTTCGAGATTGAAAAAGTTAAATAAAAAAGATGATGGTACCTCATATGCATCATAGTCAGATACAACAAAATTATCCGCGTGTTTTTACTAATCTAAAGCTTTCTCGAATGTAATTAAATTAAGCCTTCTCGAATGTAATTAAATCAATAAAATATAAAAATTAATTTTTTAATACGTCTTAATTTATTGAATATTTTCGTAAAACAAAAATACATCGAAACATCCGTCATCCAGTGATGTATTCGCTGGAAATGCGCTATTTTTCGAGCACACCGTGTACGTAACGGCGAACAGATTGTGGGTAGCTCAACGTTAATCTAAACGACCACACAGCGGGTCTACCGTGCAGGGCTTTGGTTGTCGATTTGTTTTCCGTATCTATCGCGCGCAAAACAGAGGCCGCGGGCCTTAATTAAGACGGACGAGCTTATGTTATCGCCGAGCCATTTACTTGAGCGGGCAAAATATCGCATTTTCAATACGCCGCGGCTACGGTGGCTGTGATTTATGATTATACAGTTTTTACATTATCGCGCTCGCTCGCCCTCGTGCTTGTGTATCCCCGGTTGAATACCCGTGCGTTCTCGCGAGCCCGTTTGGCCGTGCTAACAATCGCAAACAATACCTCTTTTAATTAAGGCGTTATTTGTCCGCGATATGTAGATGTGTGCCGAATAAAAAAAAAAGACAGCAGGCTACGAATAATCGATAATGCTGTCACGAAGCCGCATGATGAATTTCTCGATCTAATTCTTTTTTACCGCAATGTATCGTTGTATTTCTCTAGCTAAATCGAGAAGAACCGTTTAACTGAGAAATGATTTAAATATTGTAATAGGTATAAAGGATTGTATAAAAGGGTGACTAAAAAAAAATAGTACTCGCGTGAAAATGCCACTCGTCGCAGCCTTGTAGAACTGATTAAACCCTTTCAACGCGATTCCGCAAATTCCACTTTGGCGCTGAAGGACAAGTAACGTTCTAGGAACGCGCTATCACTTAGATGTGCTGTCACGCTAGTCTCCGCCGTAATCGCAACATATTCCGGACGGAGCCTCGCACGTTCGTGGCATATGATTGCGTATTGTTCGAGTTCGCTCAGGCGACGCTTTCAACTGACAAGTGCACAACCGACCGGCACGGTTGGTTATGTGGGTGTATGTGTATGCGTGGATAGGCAATTATGTGAGCGCGCCTTAATTAGGGAGACCCACTACCTACACAAAGCGCTGTATCCGTGACAGACACATCGTTGACGATGATACTCGACTTTGAATTCACTCGACGAACGGATTGATCCCGGCATTCGCCATTGCCCGTTATGCACAGCTGATTGATATTATTCCTTCTCGTCGATCTCGTGACCGATTTTCAGCGCGAAATTGGACTGGCATTCCGGCGAGGCAAGAGATATTTTTGTATAGTTCGCGAAATAAGCGAGCATTCTGCGATATTCTCATCGATAATACATAATTTATATCGATGATTGCCATGTAATAATAATTTTAATAATTTTAAATACACAATCATATAAATCAACAATAAGTAACAAGGAGAAATTGGTTGTCGAATTTTTCTACTACTCTTTTATCCGAAATATTGCTATTACCATTGGCGGTGGATAAGGAAATAAATGTACATATTTCGTGCAGACGCGCAGCGAGGGTTTTATGCTTTCTAATGTGGATACGAATGCACGCGCGCTGCAACGCTCAGATATTTTGTAATAAATGCACATATTTCGTGCAGAAACGTGAGAAGGATAATCCATATGCAGGAACGAATCTATGTGCGCTGCAACGTGCATCTTTCTAAGGGATCGCAAGTAGTCAGCCAGTTGATAAATGATTTCGAATTCAAAGAATTGAATATTATATTACCGAAATAATATATCGCACATCGCGTAAAAAATCAATTTTATAACGATTGCAATTTGACTCAATCGGGCAATCAATAATATCAACAATGAAAAAAAATTTCGCTATTACTTTACCCATCGTTAAAGTAAAATTATTCAATAGAAAGCTGAAATGTGAAGGAGACTATCGGAAATAGAGCGTAAATTAATGGAAACTTCAAAAGACTTCGCGAAAGTAGAATGCGAATTAATGAAGAATTAATGGACGTAAAACATAAATGGCGCCTCGGTAACAGCCGGGAATAACGTTTGATGAGCATCATCCCTTTCTCCTCCACCCGCGCATTCAATCCTGTCTCCCGTTCCATATCTCTTTATATCCCCGAGACGCCATTAAATCGTTACCTGGAACATATCCGAGGATTTATACCGCGCCTATAGAACACTGTCGTCGAGCCACTCGACCGGGTCCCGTTACAATCCCCATCGTACTCACTTGGAGCCATTTATCCCGTCTCTATCTGTGTGTCGCTCGAACCGACACAAAAAGCAAAGTGGGCATCAACGGGGGATGAGGGAGAGAGGGCGAGGGCGTTCAAGCCGCTCGTCAAAAAGCTCGCCCGGACGAACGGCCGCCCATTTATCGTGTCGTTGCTCGGCGGCGCGATAAATTCCCGCGGATTTACAGCCGCGCGGAAAAGCGCCGTTATTCCGCGTGTATTCGCGTATCCCCGAAATTTGCGGTTCGCGTCGCGAAAATTCGACCCGCGGCCCGAATCCAGTCGAAGAACACCGCCGCGGTCGTAATTCGTAATATCTCCTCCGGCGGAACGGCCGTCGTTTATTACGTTCTTGTCGCGAGATACCGGACGGCGATTTTTTGTTTTCCCCGGCGCGACCCAATATTCTTCCTCTTGCGGTGAATTGCCACGGTCCGGTACAGACCAACAGCCACGCTGTTGACCTAACGTACGTACAATGCTATCGCGAGTCCGCTGTGTAAACGCGCGGACAGCTTGCTTCAATAGTCGCACAATGTCGCGGATGTTCTTTGAATCACAGACACACTGACCGACAGACCGCGACGCCAAATCGATAGCCAAGTTTACTCGTTCAAGCGTATTTTCATTCCCGCATCTTATACTATCGCATCGTCGTTCCTTCGCAATTGCTGATTACGCAATAAAAGAAACTGATGGCTCTAACAAACTGGATAAAAATGATACGAGCGTCTCTTTTCCGGGAAGAACAAAAAATAATAATTTTATGTAAGGGATTGAAAAAATTGCGTCTCAATGATTTTTTTTGCGAGTCTTCGACAAACCTCGAGATATGCTTTTCGCTCGACTGAACGTAATAGCGACGTGTACATTTTTTTCTGATCTGTCGCGTCGCGGTAGAAAGGATTTCAGCGGGGCGATCGCGAGGAAAAGAATATTCGTCGCGCTTTTACGCGCAGCTACGGGATGCACTCTCGCGATCAAACGATTGCGGGATCGATGGCGGGGAAGAAACCCAGAGCGACTTCGCCTGCTCGGAACGGAGGGATCTCGTCGCCGCGATCTGGTCGACGACCCGCACACACAACGACGGAATTTATATGGAAATGACGCGTCGACTTTAGATGCCGGGATTTACGAGACGTCTCTCCTCTCGGCCTCTGCGTCTATAGAGCCGTCGCGATGCTCTCCGTCCGCGCACTCCGCGTAAGCGCGTATAAAACAGCTCGAGCGAGAGAGTTAAGAGAGAGGCAGGAACAGGTTCAGCGAGCTTGGATGCAGTTTGTTTGAAATTCGTCGCGGCTACATTCGCGATAAGGGCACAACTCTCGTAAGCGTGTGAACCAACGTAAGATCTTTAGACGTGAGACGCACGACGAATATGTATCCACGTGGAAATCCACGTTGTCTCATGTGTCTATTTATTATATACACACCCCATCACTTAACAAGTTATTTCAGATTTATATTCTCATCGTGATTTTTGTATTAAAAAATATTTGCGCGAAGGGTTTTCGTCGTTTGATCAATAGGAAAACATGCATGTCGCGTATTTCTCTATCAACAACGAAAAGCGGAAGCCGGGTAGTAATCTTTTCACAGGTTTGATCCCCGCCTGCGTCGTCGACTGTCGGCGGGAATCAGGGATAGGGGGCGAGCGGGAGAGGGAAGGGGAGGGGAGGTTAACACCGCGAAATTCCCGGAAGAATTCCAAAGTCGCGAAAATCTCGGGGACCTTCGAGGAATGCATCTCCGTCGAAGAAACGTGACCTCACGACACCGCCATAGAATTTACTACAATGGCTGCCAGACGTTTCCGTTTTGCCCGCTGCACAGCCGGAGCGGCGCAAACACGGTTCTTTCTGAAACACGTGCACGATCCCCCGCGTCGGGTACGTCGGGTAAGATTCAACGACGTCCCGGGACTCTCGTCTGAATGATTTAGCCCCGCGTCTTTACGTCCCGCGAAATCTAAGCCCCGGCGTTAAATCGGGTTTGCCCCCCCCTCCCCTATTTTTATCCGCGGATCACGCGAGCTCGTCGACTCGCACGGTGAATTTCAAACGATTCATCCGCAGCAACCGGGAGTCTGCGTGCGGTCCTTACGCTTGCGCGGTTGCCTGATAACGATATGATCAAGGATATATCTCGAATATAAGCGGAATTTTAAAATCCCAAGTATGTATCACGCATATAAATCGCAAAAAAAAAAAAACGTCTTTCTCTATTTCATTAATTTTTCGATTTCCCAAATGACTAGTTGTGTGAAAGCTCGTCATTGATTCGAACGAATTGAATTGCTGAAGTTGCTATTCCCTTGCATGATAATCTGTACCCTGGGGACATTATCCATGTGTATCGAAAGGCTGTACCGCACTGTGCGTCCGTCTGGATCCGACATTCGATTAAATCGAACCTGCGAAACGTATTTGCATAGAACAAATAACTGATATCGCCCTCTGTCCCTCCACCTTCCTGATCCATCATCGTGAAGATGTTTATACCGTACGTAGAAAATACAGATCTACAAGAATCTTAGAAATATCAAGCTTTCTTGATTACTAGAATTTTGTGTCTCTGAGTTCTTCATAGAATTAAATCTAATTATATATAAAATATGTGATATTTCTGCTGTCATTTTACATTTATAGATATATTATGCTAATAATAGCATCTTATATATGAAGATGTGAGAAAGTAATTACAAAAGCAAATTAATGTAGCATTGTTGAAATGGTGACATGATAAAAGTTCAATTTTAATGTGATTATTGTTGTAATATTAAAGATGTGAGAACTTGTGTACCCGCTTATCGTTTTTTTAAACCGTAATTCAATCTGAGGCATATAATTAATTGTATGAATAGGGTATAGAAAGCGATGTCCGCACCGGCGAGACGCGTACTGAATTTCAGTTGAGATGACTATTCTGTTTAGTTGGAAACGAGATTCCACGGAAGTACAGATAACGCAGAAATGATTTCTCTTAATCACAGTTCCGGTCTACTTGGCGTTGATTGTGACAATACACCGTCGACCGATTCGATCATTGTGTATATATCTGTGTGTCTATTTGTATTGTGTACAACTCTCCGCGATATTATTCGCATAAACTCGTTCCGAAGGTACGGTCGTCTTCAAGCCGGTCGTCGCTCTCGCGAATCGAACTTGCAAATCAAATTTGCATGGAACAAGTAGTTACAATTCCCGACGACTCCGCCGGTGCATTTCCGTTCTTCTCGTTCGTCTCGCGAGTGTTTCCGCCGCACGACGTTTCGCGTTTCTCCGCTGGGACCGGCGACGGGATTGCGGAAAGTTCGCCATCGGCGACGCATACGCATACACACATACGTAGACAGTTGCCGCGATTGTACTTTTAGAATTGTCTCGTCGTTGCCGTTAGAGAAATACCGTGATTACGCGCCAAACCCGCGCCAACATATGTACCCCGCGAATTATATGACGAACAACGCTCAGACTCGTCAACGAGAAACTTTCCGGTCTCGCTCGAAATTATGGTCACACGACGACGAATCTGCGTCTCGAGATATTCCCTAATTAAGGATACGTCTTATCCGCAGTCTTGATGCGATAATTTCTCATCGGTGATTTGTCCTATCTTGCGAGAGTGTATTTAAAGCGTACAATTTTACGAAAGAGTATAATCTATTTTTCCATTTTTATAATAATCTCAAATATTGTATCATGCATGTGCATTCGAAATAATCAATTACAAACGTTTACAAAACAATAAGATAAGGAAAACTTGTATCATCTCCTTTCACTTATCGTTTCCTTCTCAAATGCTAATTTGCAATTCACATAGCGCTCACCTGCAAAGAGAAACGGTCCCTTGAATACCGTGAAAGATACAAAGAGCATATTTTTATCGGATCGATAACGCGCACGGTATGAATGATAAATGCTTATCCCCGGGGACGGCGTGAGTTCTTAGCCGAAAGTTTAGAACCAATTTTATCCCCATTCGGTGCACACGGTCCCGTCACGTCTCGTGCAAAAGGGCGGCGTTAAAAATTCATTATTTCACCCGTATGCACCGAGCTCGAGTCAACGAGAGAGCGCGGGTGAGAAAAAATATCCTTCACAAGCGAAACGCGCATAATTTTACAGCCGCAACGAATTTACGAATTCGCGTGGTAACGAGGAATAAGAAACGCACGCCTTCCCTCCATTTCCTAGCCTGGCGACGACGAGTTTGTACTTTCGATTCGCGAGGAAACGATTTGTACACGATTCGTGATAAAGAGCCTTAAAAATTTCGTGCGAGCGGGCGATTATCCTCGCCTCGAAACGCTGATAAGAAGCGCGCGGCGCAGCGTGCGTTCACGCGATACAGACATCGGAAAAACTTTCGCATCACCTGGGTTTCTGTTCAACTATATCGCAATCGAGAACACCGAGATTACAAGAACGCGACCAAACAAAATACCAATGTATAACGGACGAATCCTCGCCAAAAAATTTACTCCAAAGTGCAGACGCGAATCGCTTATCGCTTTAATCTTAATATACATATAATACATAATTAATCTTAATATTTAATAATCTTAATCTTATTAAATCGCGTTGTTCTAAGCACAATCAATAATTAAATGCAAGAATATTAGGATCTTTTTCAATAGCACGTACACGCGTTATCTTAAAACGGGAGAATTCTGAGATAAAGGCGATGAAAAAAATGGCCACGGATAATTATATAGATAGATGGGGTGGCTCTTTTGAATCTCTCGCGAGGGACTAATGATCCGCATGGTACGCCGTCATCAGAAAATCATTCTCAGGATAGAAGACACGACGCGGGAAAGAGGCTGGGTTGTCGGCTCGCGCGGAATCTTGCGAGATGCAACTCTGCGGCTTCGGCGAGAAGGGTCCTCAAAGGCCCCCGGACTCTCGACTCTGCGCTCTCGCAAAGGCGGGGGTGTCCGAGGCGAAGAGAGTGCGGTCGGCCGGGCCGACAAGCTTCTTGTCTCTTCGTCGCTCAAGTGCACTTTTGGCCGCCCCGCGGCATGCAAATATTGACTGCCGCCCTTCCCCTTGCGTTCTAACTCCCTAGCCGGTCGGACCCTTTTCCGAGTCTTGCCGCCAGCATGTTTTTTCTACCTTTTTATTTTCACCGGTACTCTCTTCACTAGCGACGATGCAACGACGACGACGACGACGACGACGACGACGACGACGACTATGTCGATGACGCGATTCCGAAGAGGAAAATTTACAGTCTAAATTACGTTTTAGAAATGTAACATGGCTGGTCTTATGTGAAAAATTATCATTTTCACATACCGGACGACGGTATTTAGAGATATATATTTACATAACGCAATATTTCCGTTACGTCATTCCCCCCTCTCGGCGTGTATTTATGAAATAAATTACTTCAAATGCTCTACCCGTTCCCTTTTTACAGAGATTTTAAACTTTTATTGCTCCCGCAACATCTTCGTGATATTAAATTCAGAATATTACAACATGAAGGAGATTTGTCCTACTTTGAGAGATAAAAGTTTGTGTCTCTTGTCGTCATGGATATTACGTCGCGAATAGCTATCCCCGATGCTTTTGTTTACACAAAACGTAAAAGATCAAGAGATGATTTACCTTCAATTTTAAATATGCTAAAATTATTGATTACATTTTTTAAATTTATGGAAATTGTTATTGCTAAAGATTCATGTACTTAATTCTTATTTTTTTAAATCATTGAAAATTCTCGACTATAATTAACTATATATCCTAATTCCATTATTTTCAAATAGTATATTACTCTCCAGAAGTAACTCAAAAGATTTAAGCAAGAAGGAGAGTATTCTCGTCTTCGTAGAGTAAATATAAATGGAGTTTTACGATATAAGAGGAACTGCGTGTGTTGCATCATAACGGTCCGCTACAATTTCATCACAATGAAACGTATTTCAAGGATCAAGCTTCTCGGAGACCCTTCGGCGTTCCCGGCAAATGCACTCGGCGCTGCAGGAAGGAATTTACATCGTCGATCCACTGAGGGCGATCTCACCAGCATCCACCTGATCCGACCCTATACGCCAACGTGTCGCGCACACGAGGACAACCCACCTATCCGCGTAAAGCCATCTCTCGATGCTTCTCAAATTCGCCACGACATTACCCTTTGTGCGAGACATCGAAGGGACCGAAGCATGTGTCAAGAAATAAATAGAGGGTCCTGCGAGCGCACAATAGAGAATAGAGGAGATAGAAGAGTCGCGTAACGAGAAGAAAATCGGGTGGAGAGAGAGATCGAACAACAGGGGATGATGGAGAGAGAGAGACGGGGGAAAGGAGGTAAATCCATCCTACGTCACTTGGAAGGGAACGTTGTTATCGCCTGTATTCTTGCTCGTTCCTCGCGTACAGACTCTGTCAGCCTTTGCGGCGACACAAGAAAAATAACGTATAAACCAGCGTATCCAATCTGCCGGCAAATCCGCGCGTGCTTTGCCGAGAGACGAAAAGCGCGCGCGAAGGAAAGACGATATCGATGTAGAACGGGGAACGGTTTGCGGTGAAGAAAGCAAAGATTCGCTCGGATGCACCGTAAAAATAGGCTCATGCGCGTCGCGGTATCTCGACGATGTGGGTGACCGTTTTCTTACCGCATTATTATACGAAACATCCCGGCGTTATGGCGTGAAATTTGGCGGATCTTTGAAGTGGAACAGCCGTTTAACGATCGACTGCTACGCCGACTGACTGCGACGTGAAAGATAGGAAAAGAGCCCGAGTCGTTTATTCTTCGCGTTTACGAGACTAATATCTCTCAGTAATCAAGAGATGAAATTCTCAACTTTTGTTTGAGATAAACATGAATTTGATTAATGTGTTCTATGAATGTAATCAATTAGCTTGCCGTCAAAAATTGTATAGAAAATTATATATATACAGATATTATCCGCGTATATTACGTAAAACGACGCTCGGCGTTAATTTTTGAACCTATGTACGCAAACTTATCTTATTACACCGGTAGATAAGACACGACGTTATTCACGTCGATTAATTTCTATATGGCTTTCCTTCGCGTTTCTTTATTAAAGGTAGCTCAGTTAGACCGGCAAACAGATTTAATCAAGCTCGACATGGGAATCGGGCGTAAAGCGTGCGCGCATAAATTTGCGAAGATCGTGTCGTCGTGCGAGTTTCGACCGCGCTTTAAGATCTGCCATTTGCACAGACGCGGAAGTATCGCCCGCGCGAAGGTACATAGGAGAACTCACCTTCCGCAACAATCTTCGCCCTCGAGTGCGGGGGCTGTTATCTCACCTCTTAATCTGCTCGGTTACTCTGTGAGAGCGCGGGCGTTGTAACGCTCCAGGGCGGTCCGTGTCGTCGCCGGAAACGGCAACTTTAATGTATTCGAAAAGGGTCAAACTTTGGTCGCTACTTCGCCAAACCACTCTACAGTAGCGCGAGCCGCCTACGGGACTCCGCGTGTCCCTTCATTACGTCAGCGGCCCGACCCAATTTCGCGGCGCCTGAACTTTCATCTTCGGATCTCGAACTTCGGCCGGGTTTGCGCGGAGGAAGTTTCGAGAGGAGACGAAACACTTGCAGCTCTCGAAAATGGCAAGCACTTAGACGAGCGTCTAAGTAAGGATCCCGCCGATGTCTGTCCAATAAATAGACAGACGGGCATATTTACTATTATTTATTTATCTATTTTTCTCTCTCTCTCTCTCACTTTAATCATATAAAATATATTTCTTAAAATACATAGAATATTAAGAAATAAAGATAATAGATGAGAGAACAAGAGAGGAAATTAATAAATCGCGATATAAAGTAGATGTAACATTTTTACTAAATCAATCCATTAGATGCGAGAATAATGAGGAATAATATTAATAGAAACAAGGTTTTTTACGATAGGAGTGGTGTTATATCTTAAAGTTATTATACGATATGCAATATGAAGAAAGTGAAATAATAAGGCTTTTGTGTGGCCTTTAATATTCGAACAAATAAGTCTGAACGAGAGAAACGCAATTCTTAATTTACAATTTTAAATTGTAACCGAGAAGCAAGTCGGTTCTTTGACGTTTTATGTCGCGGATACAAGTTTAGATCTAGAGCGCTAACTTTTTCAGTCGTGGGTAGTTCGCGGGTTTACAAGAAATTCGCTCCGCGCACGAAAGTATTTTCTCCAACTTCAAAAGGATATCTCTCAAGTCGGCGAGGAAATACTGAAAAGTGTTGTGGAAAATGTAATATGTATTATTACGTCTGACAGAATTTACTGTACTTTCAAACAAAGGAATACTCAATTATTTTAAAATGGTGCTATAATATATTTATCTGTATAATATATAAATATCTATAATATATATTTTATATACATATATAAGAGTTTTTATTAACATTTAAATCCAATTATTAAAATAAATCTCACTTGAAATTATCAGCTGTTCTTCGACTATCAGTGAAAATTACCGTTTTTCTACGTTTGCAGTCTTTTGATAACTATCGTAACGAGAGACACAGAGTGATATAGAGTTACTTTTACAAAAGCTAAATATACATTACGTAATTAGCGATGATTGCAGACGATGTGAATATTTCGCGTGGTGCACAACCGTTGCATATTATTAGTATATATACGTATGTATTTATATATGCGCACGTATCTCGGTTAAGAGAACTGCGAGGGTGATTATAGCGTCTAATTCAAACGACCGCCGTGGGTGCATGTGCACGACGCCGTCCCGGAAGAGTCTAAGTGGCAAGTTCCGAGGGGTCCGAGAACCCCGAGAATTTAATTTATAATTTCGCCACGAAATTTCGCGCCGTCGAGCAATAAAAAGCGCATTAGAGGGTCCCGTCGCGCGAGACCCGAGACTCGGGAAAGTGGATTACCGGTTAGGTTAGCGGCTGGGGGGAGGTAAGGCTGGGAGGGTGAGTTAATTAAAGGCCGTTCGAACTTTGGTCTTAGCCGGGGATGCGCATCCACGACGATGGCTCACCGAGCATTATCGTCCCAGCCTCGAACCTGGGATACTTAATAGCGTCATAATATCATAAATGTACTTTTACTAGCCTTTAGCACGGACTCTGCCTTTGTCAATGCTTAAATATCGACTGCTCAATCTTAATCGATTAGTTCTTGTATTTATTCTGAGGGATGAGATGAATAACATGATGAATTATGTAATTTAAACTTATTTTTATCTACGATTAAAAGTAACGGTTTTTGAATCTTAATTTTAATTTGTTAAATTTTAATCTAATTTTGAATAAAAAAGTACGCAACATTAAATAACTTCCTTTAATGCAAAAGAAAAAGCCAAAAGACTCATGGAAAGTCATGGTTGTATCATAAGTGAAGTTACTCGGACTTTTTTCGGAAGGAAAACTCATGATTAAAATGTGTGCCAAAGTTTAGGGAAGAAAATTGAAGCATTTGTCAATTTTGATCAAGTAATTTCATCTAATAAGAATTTGGCGTTAAATACAATTATGCCAATAAAAAATGGACTTATTATAAATAAGTAGTAATGTGTATATGTGTGTGAGTAATGTACAAGTCGTTTTTTATTTTATCAACATTTTTCAAGTTTGATGTATATTTTATGAAAATGTACGCTGACCTGAGTACTGAAGAAAAACCAATTAAAAATTCCACCCGTAAAACGATTAATATCTCGACGATAAAGCGCTTTAAATATACGTCCTATATAATCCTTTATATAATCCACTCATATATACGGCGGATACTTCGATGACGTTGAAACTCTACCGATTAATAGTCTCTTACTCATTTAACAATCAAGTCGTCCGCCAACGTTCTGATATTCAATCGAATATCTTACAGTACGATAAAAAAAAAAAGAATTTTCTGTCTCGTTAGCATATGAAATGTAGTCTGGTCTCTGAAATATAGTCTCGCTTTTAAAATAACGTATATCACTTTTAATATGCAAATCATTTCAAGCTATTATCGCAAACGGTTTAATATTGAGTAAATCGATCCGCCTTCTCGCTTCATCAAATTTTTTTTTACGAAAGAAAAATAAGAGTTTGGAATTTAAGTAACAACTGGATTGTTGCCATAGTTATAAACAATTATAAAAATAAAATTCTAAAAATATATCGATCGTGCGATATTGCAAT
This sequence comes from Formica exsecta, assembly GCF_003651465.1. NCBI lineage: Eukaryota > Metazoa > Arthropoda > Insecta > Hymenoptera > Formicidae > Formica > Formica exsecta. The sequence continues at coordinate 157,874 of NW_021852868.1, read as the reverse complement.
TATTTATTATATGGAGCAGCTTGAAAAAGACATTTTGCTATCCTTCATGCTTTCGCGTTTAAACGTATGGATAAAGTATTTCTATCTTGCTCTCTCTCTCTCTCTCTCTGCGACGCTGTAACTCCCGCAAGAACCACGGTCGTCGTAGATTACAATTATCCGAAAATGGCCAGGGGCAAGACCGTAGGAACTCTCCTTGCAGTTAACACCAGTCGAGCCAGCATCCGGAAGTGGTAGCAACATCGGCCACCCACTAAATTCTAATAAATATCAACGGCTTTATAGGAAACCATAGAACTCCTTCGCGAAACTTCTAAGTGTTATTAATCGTCGCAAAACTCGGAAGCGAAACGCCTTCGATTTTGAAAGCCGTTCCTTCGAAAAGAAAAGCTAATGCCGATTATTCGCATCATTAATATCATGTTCGCTACGTCATAAAAGAAAAGAAAAACTGCGGAGATCATCTCTTAATAGTTTTTTGTCATATCAAAGATGACAGCGAATTATGCAAGCGTAAAATTCATCGCACTAATTCGTATTAATTTTTATTTTTTTGATAAATACTTATTTATTTGAATAAGAAATTTCTTGCTTGATAGTACATCACGCTTTTACGGCCATAAACCGACCTATTTTCGTTTTAATATATAATCTCAGTCTTCGTGCAATAATTATAAAACCGCGCGAGGGAAATGTATAATCTTTTCCTCTCCCTCATTCTCCGACGACCTTTGCCTCCGCGGACCTTCTTATTACCGGATACGAAAGTACCGGGAGGATACGACGCGGTACGCTGCACCGGAATTACTACGAATGAAGTCCTTAATCTTAATAAACTTCAAGGCACCCGCCTTCCATCCGCCTTTCAGCTCTCTTTTGCGCCCTCCACAGTTTATTCCCTGTCAGTTGATATTCAGAATTCTCTCTCCCATCGGGGAGATAGGACACCGCGGACTCGAAACGGCGATATGAACATTCCGGGCGTGGAATATCCTTGCGCCGTTAATCTGTTCTGGACGAGAATGAGGAAGGTGGTGGCTGGAACGGCGTTATTTTCCCAGCTGAGGAACAAATCCTCGTGCGCGTGCAGCGGCTGGCAAAATTCTTCGTCTTAATAAACGTCAACGCTTCTCTCTACCGATGCTTTTCTCTCCTATCTTTAAAAGTTTATAGACCCGGAAATACGCGTGCAAATACGCCTCGCCGATAAGCTAATATTATTAATATTATAATCAAACGGGATAAGAAGATACGTAATTGCTTCGTTGGCAAATAATGGTTAATAAAGGGCATAAGATTTTTAGTGAAAAATATATATATACACGTAGAAATTAATTTTAAATTTTTTAGAAAGTCAATAAACAAGAAGGATATCGCGGAAATCTTTATATACAATTTAAAACTGATTACGATTGTGCATGTGCTGTGATATATTCGTTTAAAAAGCAATTAGACATTTTTGTTGCCTGGTTCGCAGTTTCTCGCAAATGCTCGCCACTGTTCTAATTAGTACTCTAAATGCCGGTGCTATGACCTCCCCGAGGCTCGCCTCGACGTAATATCGTTACGTGCATTCCATCAGGATATATGCGAACCAGTGTGCAGCCCCCGTCCACATCGAGTCCTGTACTAAATATCATCCATCGCCCTCGAAGTCCTTCAAACTCCGTCACAGTATCCTCGTACCATTCCCGCATGTATCTCCGAAGCGCGTCCGGACGCGTAATCCAATCCGATTGCTACATGCACGCCAGGAACTCTTGTCGGAGTTCTGAAGCGGCCCACAATACCCGACGTTTCATCTTTCAAGAGTCCTCACCAGTTCCTAGTACATTAATCTCCGAAATATCCGCGGACGCGGAATTTCTCTGACGCATTTCTGGATAATGTTCTACGGACATTGCGAATTACTTTGCATACCTTTTTCGAGTGCGCGTGTAAATCCTGACGAATAATTAAATAAAATAATGCTTCAACGAGTTAACGTCAGCCACTTCTTTGACGAATGACATTTCAAATTGATGGATCTCGAAGTTTACTGTACGAAAATATATGTCGACTTCGGCTGCAATGACAACCGTTCCGGAAATATAAGATACTTCGTTCAACGACATTTGCGACATTCACGTAATTTTCATAATTATATCCCGAGATCAACGCAAATTAGTACCCAAGCTGCAAATTTTGTAGCGAGTATCGTGCACCCAAGCGAGAAGTTTCCAAGTAATCCCGAAGTTTATTACATCCTTACTGCGCTTATGCGAAATCGACCGTCTGACTTCGCGGGGAGTTCGTCGCGAATATTGTTAAGAAAATTCCGTCGCTTGCACGCCCGCGGAATTTTTTTCCCCGGCAACTCGTTCCCCGGCATTTCGGTAATATCAGATACCGAAGATAGCTCAGCTCAAGTTTCGAAAATTGTTAGGAAAGCGTTCGCGCGCGTCCCGTTTCTATATAGTATACGATCGTTGAGCGCCACTGCTGCGTCGTGGTATGTTCCTCCGCAAGGTTCTCGTGATACTCGGCCACTCGAAGGTAACTCACCATTGGACTCTCGGATTCCAGCGTTCTGGAACGTAACTCGCACACTCCGCGGTCCCGGCATTGTTTCCAAAATTGTCGAACTCTTCGCGATCGTACTTCACGTTTAAATCGTACCCTTTTAAATAAATACGTTAATTGAATGAGATACCGTGAACCAAGGCGCAAAAACTGCACTCTCGCATTTAATTCATTCAGGATTAAATATCTTTATTTAATTTCAAAACTAATCTGCCTGAGAGATTGTTGAATATTAATCACGTTACATTTTCGGAAACTGAGAATTGATTAGTCACATTTAATCATACTTGGTGCTAAAAATATTTAAATATATATATAATAATAATCATTCTATTTATATTAATAATTTTTTTGTGTCACTCTTTTTCTTGTCACTCATTCATTCAATGATTGATTAAGTCTACAAACGCGCGGGATACTATGGGAAAAATGATTCGCTGTAGAGGCAACGGCGATGCACGGTCCAATTTCTTACCGCACTGGAAGATGTCCGGGGACCATCTGGACATGAAGCGAGCGCGAATCCGAAAGTATTCTCACCGAATAATACGCCAGGCGCTCGCCGATCCACAGTTTGTAATTCTACAAAGGACGATTAGTCCGGACCGATTCCTTCTCTCTCTTTCTCTCTCTCTCTATCTCTCTGTCTCTGTATCCGCTCCATCCCGCTAATCCCCGGTTCTCTCACGTTAATTGAAAACTTTGCCACTCCGTCCCCGGGCTGAGATATTAACATTCATCGTCGCGCGAAGCGTCGCCTAACGCTCCATCCATTAGGAATTACACTCATTCACCCCCGTCCTATCTCGCCCGCTCTCCATCCTCCCCCTCAATTCTACGAGACGGTTCCAACTCATCATCTTTCTGCTTCCGTGGGCTGAGATCGTTGCGCGACTGCTTAGCAGATGCCGCGACTTAATCCTAACCGGCCCAGATACGTGGGAGAAGTTCCTGCTTCCAGAAACAGGAAAGGGTACGTCGTCTGTCGGCGACAGCAGTTAGGCGGATCGTTACGTCGTGTTTTTCCGCTTGGGAACGTATCCTCCGGACGCGGGCGCGTAATCGTTCCTGGACCACCTCTTGTTTGCGTCGCGAACCGACTGTGAAATTTAGATTTGCGGTTTCCCGATTCGCCTTGATGATTAATCTAGCGGTGGCCAGAACCGACGTGCGGCTTTATCAGGACGCGTTAGATTGAAACACCGGCGCGAATGTTAATGAGAAGAGCGTGTACTGACCATTTTTAGATTCATTTCTAAAATTTCAGAAAGATTGTTTCTTAAATTTTCTTTATTTTCACGCTTTCGAATCCACAAAATATGTCCATCTGTAATAACAATTCTTTTACTATCTTTAATTTATCTTATTTTTATCTGATATAAGTAAATATTTTATAAATTAACAATTTGCAAAAAATCAACAATTTTTGACAAGATTAAAATTATTAAAATTAAAAAAAAAAATTTCGACTATAAAGTGAGATCGATAATCGTCTAGTCTAAAAGACTGCAGGTCTTTGGAGTACCTCGATAATTACACGTCAAGGACGACAGGTAGTTATAACACAATATAGCTAAGCTTTGAGCCGTGGGGCACGCGTCAAAGTGGTAGCTTGATGTTCATCATGCACAGAGCACCGTCTTCGTGGTTACTTCAAGACCATGCACAATAACATTTCAGATTAAGGGAGAAATTTGACACGTGATAAGAATTAATTTTCCGATATAGATGTAAAAATTTATGCGACAAACTATCGAGATATTCCTCCCGGTGATTGATGCTTTTTAATTAAAACCTGCCGTCTTCATTCAGAGCGACAATACGACGCGATGATGTAATTCTGCGAAAACATCGTAACTCGTGCGTTTACTGGTTAGGGAGAATTGATATATTTGGTGGAAGAGACTAGTGGCAGTTTTCCCACACCACGCGAAAACTCTGCTTGAGCGAAGATATGCGTCGTCTTGGAAAAGGGTGAGGATGGAAACTCGGTAAGGGAAGCGAGCGACTAGGCCGGGAGAGAAAGATTGGGCAAGGACCCGTGCATCCTTGGACCCCGCGTTACGCCCAGCAAGATTAACTTTTAAAGTGTCTTAAAGAACAAGCTCCGACAGGTCAAGGTTTATTACTCAATTTGGATGATGGACGAACCAAGCGGAGAGGAGAGAAAATCGCGGACTTATACTATGACGTGGGCGCGTGACGTATCTTCGTCTCGGTTAAGAATCCACGCGGATTAAGCGGATGTCTGGCGAGTGGCGAAAGAAGAAAGAAAAGAGATATTTAAAGATATATATTTGAAGAAAGTATATATATTTGTAATCAAGATATATCAAGATTATATACATGTTTTTAATTTTTACAAAAAGAGAAAAAAAAGTTTATATGCCCATTTTATCTTTTGAACAAATTCTGATGAAAAAGATTAATTGTAAAGCTGACAGTTCATGAAACTCTCTTACAAACATATTTCATGTTTGTGCGATATAAATTTTCACATTCTATATTTAATTACGATGACTACCCAAACCTTCTTGCATCGAGGATGCCGTTGATTAATATCATAGAGAGAGGAAGAGAGACAGAGAGAAATTTTGCGTTATTTAACCAAAAGATTGACATGGATATTTCATTTATTCTTTATTGTTTACGCAAAACGTTTTATTACGGTGCAGAAAAATCGTAAAAAATTTCCGGCAAAATAAATTAAATATTTTAATTGACGTTAGAAGAGAGAGCAATTTTATAGAACAAACAAGATACAATAATATTTGTATTCAAATCGAGTTACAGATTTAATAGTAATTAGTCGCCCAATTAACAGAGTTGTAATGAAGTAAAAATTTATTCTGCATTCTGCTTTAGTTTCTTGACATATTCTCACTGGTATTGCAAAATCATATTTCTATTTAAATGCTGTAACTAAATTAATCAAATTTTAAAATTTAATACAAAATAAATTTCTGAATAAAATATGGTTCAGATTTTTGCACTCTCTCTACAAGTTGTACGATATCAAATTTTTATACTTTTTCTCAAGAATTCGTAAAATATATAATATAATTTATGCACGAGAGAAAAAGAAAGGGAAGGAAAATCGAGAGAGGAATCGCGTATACAAGTGTACAGTTAATGCCGACACGACCGCGTCTGCTGCTTTAAATTAATGGAAACTACTTTCGGAGATAAATTAATATCTGCTCGGCTACGCGCTTTATATTTTATGACGTAAATAACCGTCGACATTAGATCGGTGACCCACGCGACTGCCGCGAAGTAATTTATTATAATTTCAAAATTTAATCTGTCGACATTTCTCACGAGTAACCCAGTCAATAACGATATTAATCTACGAGCGGCGCGTCGCTACAAATAAGCAATTTGCTGCAAATAAATCCGTGTAAAACGATTTTGATTTAAATATGTCGCCAGACTTCCATTCATCTACAGTCAGAGATTGGCGATTATTATCGCGGCAAAATTACTTTTGAATTTATGAGTGTATGTATAAGAAATTGAGTAAATAAATTGCGCGCGTATATTTAGCGTTGTTTTTTTTAATTCAAACTCGACGATCACGAGTGTGATATTCTCGCAACTAAATGATTCTTCCACAAACTCTTGATAAAATTCTCTAAAATCTAAATTGGCGGCTCACGTCTACTGATCTATCACTTTTTGCTCGTTTCTGTCGTTCGATGAAAATGGCGGCGCGATTATTGAGAAGTGTTACGGTCTGCACTCAGCAGTAATTGCCATCCATTACGGTCCGATCTATGCACAAGCGAGGAGCGCTCTCTCAAATGGAACCTCTTTGTCTTTGTCCTGATGCACACGGAGTGCATCTTTCCTGTCGCGATACTAATTACCAAATATAGTGCCTGGCGTCTTCATTAGCTGTCCTCATTAACTCAACTTAATTATCTTGGTGCTTAAAGAAGCCGCATATAGTGTTCGCGAAAGCGTACGTCCTTTTACGAAGTATAATATTGAAAAATTGATCTGGGTCCAATAATACTTCAAAATAGCAGGTAGTAAAAATGTATTTCGCTTGACATTTCGTTCTAGGAACGTTTATAAATCACATTCACATCAATTTATCAATTCGTTTCAATAATTACATGTCGGGGAGCATGAAAATAACGTCCCTAAAATAATACATTGCTAGTGAATAATAAATTTCTGTCTTCTTGAAGGATTGATTATCGAATACAACGTAATCTTTTTCGGTTATTCTTACAGCACGATATATTTTATCAGACCATCAAAACGTTCGATTGAAATATATGAAATTAAATTAGAACAGTATTATATATTACAAGCGTTTTGTATTTTCTCACACTCGGCATTATTAATGTCTATCGTTAGAAGAAGGTTCTCAAGTTATTTTTGGTCTTTCTGCATAATCTTTCTCAGATTAGAGATTCCGCAATCGGCAATCGCTAATTTGTATTTCGTCGAATCGTTATTACCTTTCAATTAACACGCCACTCAGATGGAAATAGCCTCGTCGTTTACTCTTAATCGATCGACAGATTATGAAAGGAGGCGCGCGGATTATTTGACCTATCGGGGAATCGCTTGAGAAAGGAGCCTCTAATTACATTTCCACTTCAATGTCAATTAGAGCATCAAAGATTCTAGGTCATAACTTAGCCCAGGAACATTTCTCGAAACGGAGTCCACTTTATGTCATCCTCCATATTTCGCATAGCCTGATTGCCATGCCACTTGCTTTATAGTTTCGATTACGTGCATTTGAAACGGAGAGGGTTATTAAAAGACGAATAGAACATTAGGGAAGAGGTAGGCAGAGAGTAAGATAATAATTCGGCCAAATAAGCAAATCCACGTGGCAGCTTTTGAAGGTTTAACCAAGCATAAATAGTATAAATAACGAAGCTAAGAAGGAAAAGTTATTCTATCTGACAAGAGTTATTCGACTGTAAAGCGATATTTACGAAAATTTAGTATATATATATATTGCTGACTAAGATACGTATATAATAGAGGATATTTAATGATATTTCAACGAGATTGGCTGCCAATATATATGTATATATATATATATATATTGCATCAACAGCCAACCTCGTTGAAATATCATTAAATATCGTTTATTATATTCGTACGCTAGTCAGCATTTTGATACCTCGCGCGCCATTAATTACTGCGAACGACGCCTCTGAAAGCCTCGCCTCTGCCCGGCTAAATGCCATCAGCGTTTTCGTTGTAATTTTGTTACCGTGTCAATGGGCGCTCTCACGGCTTTGTGCCGGGTTATTAGCAGCGTAGGAACTAGGTGTAACTTAATGACTGCCATGAAGACTTGTACGTAATAAGATTCGCCGTCTAATATCGTTCGTCAATAATGCGCGAGCTGAGGAGCTATTATCGGTTATAATCCAAAGCGCCTGCTTAAATATTGCATCGGAGAACGAGGAATTTTGGTCTCACAAGTCAATATCATTCACATTGTATAAATTCTGGAACATACGTTCTAAGGCTTGTTAAATTTAATCTACGCTTAATAAACGTTATATTTTTTTCTATTTTTCTCATTAATATTCTCCACTCATCTGTAACTCTTCCCTCTTTGAATTGCGACTCCCTTTTTACGAACAATTCCCACTGCGGAGATAATTCGATAGATTATTCGAATAATATGTCGCTTGTGTAGCTTCGGTCACTTTGACGTGCTCTGTGGTCTTAATTGGAGCAATCTCGCGCTCGCAAGTCAGAAACAACTAACTGGCCTTCGGGAGGGACAGTCGAGCAGGTAAAAGCGAAGACCAAATCTAATGAGCGACGAGCATGAAGCGGAGCTTTTCACCCCGCGAATCGATATATAACGCAAATCGGCTCTACAAAGCGCTCGCTGCCCTTACAAAGGCGAGGGCTATTATCAGTTAAGCGAATTACCGGTATGTCGAGTATATATACGTACGTTCGTACACTCTAGACCCGTTCTGACATAGCGTTTCAGTCTCTGTCAGGCTGTTAATCGCGCGTTAACGTTAGTCACTCGCATTTCATCGCGAAATTACGGGGCGCATCCATTCGAGCGTGTCAGAGTCGAAAAAGGCCACGTCAAATGGATTAATCAGTTTTAAAGACTGCACCAACTGATATTCGCGATATGAGATTAACTCATATTTCTCGTAAATTAAAAATTTTTTTTTTGGAACGGGAGACGGTTAAGTAATGTTTAAAAACATATCGAAACTATGAACAAGTGTTTTTAGCGAAACTTGCTCCATCTTTTAAAATTATTACATTATTATAAAAAAGATGCTGATCTAATCGCGAAATTTATTGCACTTGATTTTATTTATTTAAAACATCGAAAAAATTTGCATATAGCAAATATATATATATATATTTTTAATCTTTGAACTGCGTTAGAAAAAAAAACGTAGTATTTTATTATTATTTAATAACACAAAATTTTTTTAATTTTGAAAGAATATTTTTCATAGAAAACCAATATTGTAATCTGGTCACACAACGATTAGATAGCTCGTTGTGTGCGAGATAAAGAAATATATCAAACAGCTGTGTGTGAGAGACAATGGTCGATTCTTTCTTTATTCTTTCGGCGCCTGGCACTCATCGCGACAATTTAATCGACGTCAAGATATAAATAAGAGCAAACGCGAAATAAAAGCTGTCACCATCGAGCAACCTCGACACTTGGCGAACAATACCACGATCGACCTCAATAGCCGGCCACCAATCCGACCAATCTCTACGTTCGGTCCAGCGTCGAGGAACGAGTCCGGGATCCACGTATAATCCGTCGGGATACCGGCGATCCCGTACGAAACGAAATGGCATGGATCATCCACTCGAGAGTAAAGGACCAAGGTTCCCCGAGGAAAATCAGGTTTCTACTATCCTTCTCTCCCTATTCCTTCTCCTCCTCTGCGCCCCATCGCGTAGTCCTGCGATTTTCAACGACGATTCCTCGCCAAAGGAAAAGAGATGGAAACGAATGTTTCTCAGGGAGAGAAGGTGCCAAGTCTCGGGGGAGAGAGAGAGGGAGCAGCCCCTTATATCTCGTCGTGACAGAACGTCCGGTCGGTTATATTGCCGTCTGATAGATTCAGCGGAGGGAAGATACTTTTTTTTTCAACGCTTTGCTGCTTTTATCTCAATCGCCGCGTTCTTTTCCGCGCAACGAAGATGTTGAAAGTGCCGAAAACTACAAGGAGGCTAAAATTGGGGAGAATGGACGGAGACGGCGGACGAGTTAGTTTGGCTCCCGTACAGGACGCTTGGTATTCGGAGCCGGATCCGACGAAATTTATTTTCTAGATTCGTCCTCTCGTCAGGAACGACCGATCGGCGCGAAGATGAATCATTCGAATGGAGTCTCAAAATGAAGCGGCCAGAGTGCCAAATACTGCAAGCATAACGCGCGATATTTTCGGCCGACATCGACATATCGACATGAAATCTTATTTTCGATGAGATTATGTAATTGTATTATGTAATTTATTTCATTAGCAAGAGATTATTGTGACAATCTCAGATATAAGAGATCTTATTATTAAATATCACTACGTTAAGTTGAATTATTATTGATCTAATAACGAATCTGTTGAAATATATTAAAGAAACTCCGAAGAAATCTTTCAAAATTTTCACTGAAATCTAATAAATATTTATACGGTTCGTATAAATTATAATCGCATTTTGACAATCGTCAGATGATAACTATTTCTATGTTCTTAAAATATCGATAATGAGAATAATAATTATACTATTAGTGCGTCAACCCTGTTGCAGTATCTAATAATTACTGAATTAGCAACAATTAAAATTTAACTTTGTAAATTTGCCTAGTTTAATTTCACGAATGCAAATAAGCTTCGCAATTGGGGTCGAAACTTGTTAGCGCGAAATATACAAGGCAACGCACTGTATAGAACTGACAGTACTGATATTAACCGACAGGATAGAATAGGAGGATTCTGCCAGGATGAAAAGGAGAGAGGTCGCGGAAGGGAGGAAGGACGCGCGCGTCCGAATCTCTTGACGCCTAATGCCCGAACAGGATCGCGTGCGGCTTGACGCTAATTAGATGGCCGCTCAATCGACTATGACGCCCGTCGAATGGACGTCACGGACGCGCACGTCGCGAAATAATAAAGCAGGAACTGCGTATCTGTCAGTCGGCGACGTAAACCACCGAGTGCACTCCGGTAAAGTGCATCAGGAATAGCGAACGCGCTATTGTTGTATTACAATAGGGCGTAATGGCCGTCGAGGCATTCGTCAATGATATATCGGGATTGGCAAATCATTGCCGAACGATTGTAATAGAGATATCAATCTTCTTAATATCGAGAAGATATCATCATTACTTTCAATGCTAACCATTTTATGTATCGCTGCTTTTAGTAGAAAAAATTTAAATTTATATATCCATCAATTTCTTTTTCTATAAAGACAGCTCAAATGTGTATTAGAATTATTTCTCTTGACCTTCTTCGCGCACGCGACTATCGTCAATTTTATCTCGTCGATGGTGTAGACGTACAAAAGTAATAAGCCTAGATCACACGCTCCGTCAATCTTCCGGCTCGCGTATTCGTCTCGATGCAATTGCACTCGAGCATTGTGCGACGGCACCGGCACTCCGTCATCGGCGACCTGCCGCTGACATTTAATGGCCGCTGAGATTGTACGTGTGAGAAATGTGCAAAAGAAAGACGAAAAGAGTAAGTGGCAAAGGGTGAAGTTTGTGTAAGAGGCTATAGGAGGGAGAGAAAAAAAGAAAAGAGGGAAAAGGGGCAAGGAGAGGGAGAGTAAAGAAGAAACCTATTTATTATTTTAAAGCAAATCTTGTCTAAAGAGATAATTACCGATATATGCTACTATAAAAGAGTAGAAAAAAATTAATTTTTTGATCATTGCAAATAGAAATAAACGTGAAATTGCAATATAATATGCAATTCGTGTCATTTGTATAATTATTATATACAATTGTAATTATGTGTTGTTTACCGGAAAACATGTATAATTTTATAATATACAAATTGTAATTACATGTCGTTTATCGGAAAACATTTGAGCAATTAACATACACACTTATATAAAATAAAATATCAAGATAAATACATATCTTAGGATATGTATCTAAGATTGTAATTAGATTTCTATTTAGAATTTTCGCAAATCGCTAATTATATAGATCATCTAAAGTAGACTTGAAATTAAACTTGTCTTTATATCAACATTTTTTCCATACTGAATTAGAGAAAAAATTTATGAAAAACTTATGTACATAATTATATCTGATCTGAAAAAAAACTATTTAATCTAAACCCCTGATAAATTTTATAACAATACGGAATTAACGAATTAAATATAATTATGAAAAAGCAAAAAGAAGTAGCAGGCAAGGAAATAAAAAAGAAAGAAACACCAAGAGACTAAAGGAGACAAGGATTTCATATGTGTATATGTGTATGTGTGTATCCAAGGATCGCGAGTAAGTGGAGTATGCGTCAGCGACCAACATCAGAGGGTGAGGGTGACAGAGAGGACGGACGGACTGTGTGGAGTGCGGCCTGTCGAATTCCATTCTCGCCGACGTGAGAGGCGATCGAGTTCGCATCGCAGAGCTCTCGCATGCGAGCCGCGTGACCGGATGTCACGCCCAGGAATCGCTTTCCCCGCGATTCCGGCTGTCAGGACACGTCATCGTACGGATGACATCGAGAGTGAGGGAGGGACGAATATGCATCCTCGCAGATCCGTAACGCGTTGCAGAGGCGGTTGCACGCACACGCCCAATTGTTTTAACGTCGATGCTCCTCTCTTCTAAGAGGAGAGAGAGAGAGAGAGAGAGAGAGAGAGAGAAGAACAGAAACACGGAAAATCGATTGTTCCGGATACTCACGACATGCACTCCGTCGTCTCCGACTAATTGACCCTATCGACTAGGATGACATCGCGTTGACGAATAAAACGCTTTTTTCCTTGCCCGTTAATTTAATTCGCGAATGGCGGATTTTTATAAAGATTAATTTCTGAAACTTATCTTTAATGTAAAAAAGCGACGGTAATAGAAATAAACGTCTCTATTAGTATTTTCACTTACCACTATAGTAGTAATTTCTTTTCTCTATCAAATGCAAGAAAATATATATGTAATTTATTAAAGTAGAAAAATATTTTACAGCTTTCTATCAAATTTTTTGATAACCTATTCGATATTTATGCGTCATTTTATATATGTTATAAATGTTATTTATATATTGATCAATTTTATAACCGCTACATATTGTTCATTGAAACGGGCATTTTTGATATCGATCTGTGGCAGAGCTTAATAAATATTTATTTGTTTGATATAGTTTGAACAAATAATTTCATTTGAACGAGAAGAATTTCGTGCACAAGAATATACACAGTCACGTATACACAGTCGTGTTTTTCGAATATTATACATTGGTATTATCGAATCGTGATTTACGTGTTTCACTTTTCCTCTCGTAAAATATTTAATAACTCGAATTATTTACATTAATAAAGCATTTTAAATACATACATATATCAATCTGATATCGGCGATGTTTATAGAGATAATATTGACAAATATTTAGTTTATTGAATATATAATTAATATTTATATCAATAGGAAATATCGGTTCATGAAATTAATACAACTTCCAAAGTACTCGCGATTACATCTGTCATCTGTAAATTCATTTAATATTATTTTATCTGTGAGTGTCATCATTAATAAATACAATCGCGCGTACGATATTAAATTAATATCAAGGTATTAATTAAACAATTGAGATATCTATGTCACATACACACACCCCGGTTATCGGGAAAGCTGATCGAGGAGCTTCGGTCGAAGCATCCGCGCCTGGACCGTATTCACTATCATAAGTGTCATCAGTAAACGTCGCGACCATCGCATTAGCCCCATCAGCACCATCGATCGTTGTCAAAAGCTGAAAAAGTACCCGTAGAGAAAACAAGCGATCGGGTGAACACCCGGCCGCCCCATTGTTGTCGCTTGGTTCTCTCGAGTTAATCGAGAGTGTCCATCAGAGCGCGTTTTCCACTGTCGGCGACACACGCACCGCCGTGATATCTCACAATTAACCCCAGCGGATATTCAGGAGGACCCTTCTCTCTCTCTCCCTCTCTCTCTCTCTCTCTCTCTCTCTCCCCTTCCCTCTCTTTCGATATCGATTGACACCTGTCCGACACTTCGTTCGCAGGTAGCCACTCGGCGGACGGGGCTTTTCGAGGGCTTTTGCGCGATCGGCGCCATGTTAATAACCAGGCTTACCGGAAATAACACGTGTACGAGAGAATCTGCGGTGCTCGCAGCTATGCAGATCTCTCGATACAAGAGACTTTATCGATACGAGGAAAAATGCGTTATTGACAGTGCAAACGAGCTGAGCTATCGCGTCGAATTAACGTTTCTGTGTATCCCCGAAGTAGAGAATTTAATTTCATATTTATCCCCTTTTTTTTCAATGGATCGGGAGAGGGGAAGGGGGATGATAAAACGCCAATTAATCCATAACAGATTGCATTGCGATAAAAGTTGCCTTTGTAAAATAATTATGTTATGCCTTTTAGATAAAGTTACATGGTTTATGAATAATAGGTTTCAGTCTAAAAGACTGAATCTTATTTAAATTAATTACCGAAAAGTGCATTTTATTATATTAATTAAAATTATTTTAGAAATCGTAAAAAAATATTCGTACGTGTGTTTTTATAGCCTAAAATAATCATATAAGAATTGGAAATATTCAGAATGTGTGAGAGAGAAAAAAATAGCAAACTAGTTTTGTCAATTTGTAGAAATATTATTCTGACATATCTAACTATCTTTGAACAGTTATTCTATTGTAATGGCATAAACGTCATTCTAAATGAAATGCAGCGGCTGTTACGCTTTCGCGAGAAAATAGCTCTCACTGAAGGACTAGCATATGTCCGACAGTAAAATGACTAGACTACTTAAAACACTTGCCGCCGTTTATTGCCGCTGTCTGGCAAAACGATTTGTTACTTTTGCTGTACTTGTGTAATTACTTCTACGCTTCCTGAAAACCAAATAACGAGATAATACGCTAGTTTTGCCCCGATATTACTCTACGCATGTAGAATTGCTCCATATATATACCTCCCAATATATACATTCTAATTTCCATTAGTATTTGCCTCCCTATCTCTTTCTCTCATGTCTTCGATTAAATGTGAAGTAATAAAGCTATACGAGGCTTCAAAATTGATAAAGCTGCACGTTTGTTAAAGTTGTATACCTACGACGCGACGGTAAGAATTTTTAATTAGATCTCGAGTTTAAATTTGTTATGAACTATACATAATGACGCTCATCGGTCTTACCTGTGAAGTTTCATAATTAGCGGTCTAAATAAGTTTACAGCGCGTATGCCTCCATAAAATATCGCGTGCTTTAACCTTATCTGTACAATCTTCTTTTCAAATCCGGACAGAAGGCTTGCTTTTGAACGATAATATAATAGATGGAAAATTTTTAAAGCTTTCTCGATCAATTATTGACAACAACGATAAAAAAAATATATGAAAACGTATTATTCTTCTATTTTCCTATTCTTCTTTTATTACCGTTTTCTATTTGTTTTTCTCGGAGATAGAATTATTTTTCGTATTGAAAGAAGAACATTACAATATTTTTAGTAATCATCGAAATTTTCGGCATGTGATATATTTCCCGGAATAAATATTTTTATTTTATTTTTTTAGAATATCATTAAAAATCTTTTTGTATAATTCTTGAAAATTATAAATCATTAAGAAGTGAGAAAATTGATCTCAAGCGTGGCTGGATCGAACGGCAATAATTGTCGGCGATTTCAAACGTCGCGTGCAATTTCGCATCGATGATACAATTCCCTTTCTCGTATTCGCATTGACAATTGGCACTTACATACTACGAACGAGACTAAAAAGGGGTCGGCAGGTGACAAGTAGCAGGTACTATTCCTGCAGCATGCCTAACAATAGGTTTTTGTCCCGGTTTTCTCAATACGTCTCTATCTTGCTCGCCTTTCAATGCTTGACGGATGGCCGACCATTTTGCAGCGCGTCCTCTCTTTTCCCCTCTTCTCTCCCCTCTGTGCTTTCTTCTGCACGTGTTCCCGTTTTTCTCTCGCAAAACTTCCATCTTTTTCAATTTTTATCTCGCTCTCGGACTCTACAGCTCTCTTTCATCCTCCTTTTCTCTCGCAGATACCGGAAACTCTCTACATCTTTCGCGAACTACTTTCCTCCTACTTTATTAATATCGTCCTTCGTGTATACTTCCGTGTGCTCCGTATGCTCCGTGGGCAAGAGGCGGATTGAGCTGTACAAACGAGTAATAGTGGTGAAAATGAAAAAAAGTTTCCTTGTTTAAGGATATAAAGGCGCACGGTTCTTTTAAAGCCTTCCATACAGTTTCAATGTAGGATTATGAGAAATGAAGCGTTTTATCCGTCAGATTGTTTAAAGAGATGAGTATATATATAGACTTAGACCAATATATAATATTTAAATGCTCAAATATTCATCACGATCTATTCTCTCATTTATCATTATCAATTTGCTTCAATATTTTAATTTATTAACAATAATTAGAATAAAAAAAGATAAAATTTTTAATATGCTATTGTATTAAATGTATCATGTATTTATGATAATTTTCAAAAATACGTAACATGATTTATTTTCTATGACATTATATCAAAGAAAAATATGCGACTTATATATTTTCAAGTGATTCTTCTAATATTAATAATATATATGCATATAACCAAAACTTAAATATATATACAAGATATCGATAGAGAATTCACTGACACAAAACCAAATTTTAAAATATATTAAAATATTATAGTCAGAATTATGCCGCAATGCTGACAATTTTACTAGGTCACACGAGTGACCTACTTAAAAATAATGGGGAATTGCAAGGAAAACGACGACGTTCAGGTGGAGCGTGCCTGGCAAATTGCTTAGGTAAATTTCCAATTTTCCGCCATTGGCAACGATGACGCCCAATCTCTGCAAACCGGCCAAAGTACACACTTCGATGTAATCGAATCGAAATTTCATAAAGTCCGCTCAGGACGCAACGGTTAATTGCCAATTGATCTGAGGGCGTCCCAATTTTCATGACGCTGTTGATCGCTCGTTATTGGCCCGTTAGTCTTTCCAGAAACTATGCTTTCACCCGATGAGCGCTAATCGAATGACGTATCTAACGGCTTGCACCAACTTTAGGAGTCTCGCTAATCACGGAACGGTCCGATTACGTCAACTGTGTATTAAGGATCAATAGTGACTTGACCCGATAAAGATGTAATGCTATAAAGTAAGAGCTAACGATTGCATGTCTCAATTTTGGAATTATATTTTTATATGATATAGAATTATCGAAATAATATTTTGCTTATATTCTATAATATATCATTATAGGATTTTATATTTTATTCTGAATAATGATTATCTTTAAGATATACTTTAAATTTATAAACATTTGCGTCATCTTTGACATGTATTCTCAAACAGTAGGATATATTAACGATATTAAAACTATAACTCCTGTAGAAATAAAAAAGTAGACAGAGAGACATTTAGTTTAAAATGACAATTACAATTTTATCAAGTTAAATATACACTTTTGTTTATGTTTATGTTTATGATATATATTACGATGATTATATATAAATTTATAAACATTTGCGTCATCTTTGACATGTATTCTCAAACAGTAGGATATATTAACGATATTAAAACTATAACTCCTGTAGAAATAAAAAAGTAGACAGAGAGACATTTAGTTTAAAATGACAATTACAATTTTATCAAGTTAAATATACACTTTTGTTTATGTTTATTCGATATTTATATATATATATATATATATATATATATATATATATATATATATATATCTATTATTCGTTATTTCTACTCAAGGTGATAGTGATTTATTTATGCACATTATGCAATCCTTTTAGCATGCCTGCGATTTTTGTAACTGCGTCATATAAATGCGTTGAGAGTACCAAGCATCAATTTGTATAGAATAAAACAACCAATAAATCTTCTTCGCACAAAGAAATTTCATTTCTGCTGCGGTTACGAAGCAACCTCTACGATTCACGATATCGCGATATCTTCCAACGAGAGAAATATTTATATATTCTTTTTTTCTTAATTCTTTTTTTTTAATAAGACGATCTACTTAATTTCAGCGATATACTTTAGAAAGTAAATTATTTATTATGAGAGAAATGGATATCGATTAAACATCTTCGAGACATTTAAGAAGCATAACTTTGTAGATTGAGTTTAAAGTTTCTCTGAAAAATTATTTTTATGCGATGGATTTTTCATTAACATATAATGCATTCTGACATCTTCAAGATAACATTCAGACAGATGACAAGATTGCAAGAGACGGAAAAATCTCAATTTCATTTATAAGATATTGAGCTATCCTCCCTTATCGTAAACTTTTCTCCGTTATAAAACAGTAGTACACAGAATCTGCATTTGCACTGTGGATATTTCACGTCAATTCCTTTTGTGCTCCTTTTGCACGAAGAAAATACGGATACAAAATTACGACGGCGCGCTTTTACGCGACATTTTTCCAGTAGTAGTGTTGCAAGGCATGCGTGAATTGCATTGAGATTTCAAAAGACCGTTTCATTCGTTATGCGGGGAATAACGAGAGCAATTCGATCGACAAAGCCATTTTTCTCGCGAATGCGCCTAATTGATTGGAAGCCTCCATACTCGTTCGCTCTTTGATTTATGACTCTCGTTGACCCCGTAGGTAACCAGGAAACAAATCGTTCGAGTCTGACGTTATATCGCGAGCATAGCATACATTTTTGCACGTATAAATGTTATTTTGTAATGTGTGGTAATTGATATATCAAATTCTTTGATATTTCATTCAAGATACTGTTTCCTATAGAATTAAAACTAGACTAGAAATATAAAAATTGGTAAGAGTGAAATTTGAATTATAATCGACTAAATAAATGTAAAATTTAATAATCTATAAATATATTACTCCGTTCTAATTAAATTAATTACAAAGTTTCAATATTAGAAATAACTATCAATGTTATCGACATCATTTTTTTCTATATTTAATATTTCGTATAATAACTTAATATTAATAATAAATAATTTAATATTGAATAATAATTTAACTTTTATTAAAAAGAAATTTTCTTAATTTTTAATAATCAAACTGTAAAATAATTGAGTAGATTTACATTACAAAATAACTCAATAAAGCTTTTTCCTAAATTGAACATGCTTATAAATATTGAAAAATTTTCACGCACGACAGTCTAATTACAAATATTCAATCGTCTTTAGAAATCACTCGTCGAAATGAAAATGCACATATGATAATACCCGCGCTCATCATCGTCTGACTATTATCGTCCTACTCCTCTTGGCTTTTATCCTCCGTTTAATAATATCTGTGTCACCTCTCGTCGCGCGAGAACCGATTCGTCGACACTTTTCAAAGCACACAAAAGACCGTCGCGTCGGTGATGCTCAGTCAAACTCGTATTCGCGTTAGTCGGTTTTACACCGGGGAGAACGCCATAAAAATATCCGTTCTACATTCCCGTCGCTTAACATTCCCGCGCGTAAAACTCGCGCGAACCAGCGTTTCCCAGAGCCAACCCGACTTAAAAAAGCACTGGTTATGAATACCTGATTTTAGTGGCTCGAACGTAGCGCGCTTATTATACTGGCGCACGAGCCAGCACACATCTTAATTATACGACTCGTAATAATTGCCTTCCCCGAAGCGGCGATTCGTGTCACGAATTGCGCATACTAACGTCGCCCTGTACGCGGGATTCTTTTTCAGTAGTATTGCAGTACGATAAACGCACCGTGTGCGCGCGACGTCATATATATTTAAAAATTTATAAAAATATATGAAAATTACTTTTAAATGAGAAAAACATTATAATATCTATATTATGTCGAATATTGATAAATAAGAGATTAATGAACATTCAAAAAAAAAAAAATTATGTTTGTATAATTAAACAATCTTTACATCACTCTAAATAATTTTGTTATATTTTTTTCACGAAAATAAATATTTCTGTGAAAACGGAAATATTCATTTCCGTGAAAAAAAAAGATAACAAAGAGATAGCTCAATATCTTATATAAGAAATTGAGATTTTTCTGTCTCGCGTAATCCTGTCATTTGTCTGAATGTTATCTTGAAGGCAGAATGCATTATATGATAATGAAAAGTCCATCGCATAAAAATAATTTTTCAGAGAAACTTTAAACTCAATCTACAAAGTTATATTTCTTAAATGTCTCAGAGATGTTTAATCGATATCCATTTTTCTCATAATAAATAACTTACTTTCTAAAGCATATCGCTGAAATTAAGTAGATTATGTCAGAGAATATTTCAGATTTCAGATATGTTAGCGATCAAATGTAATTAGATTAATCTCAGTTAGTAATTGTAACACAAATGCTATTTGGACAGATGCGACAGTTTAGACAGTATTGGTCATTACTGAAATGTGTGCTAATTTCATCATCTCCTATTATCCAGCAATATTATTCAATCGAATTATCATAAAAATCGTTGTTACATCTACACTTCTTGCAATTAATGATGATAAATAAAATGAAGAATTACTTTTTCTTGCTATAATTAATCATTTTCAATCGCTAGTGACTATATGATTTCACAGAAAAAATCGTAAAAAGTAGCAAAAAGTAAATATCGAGAAAACTTTTCTTTGCTTAATATTTCTTCCAACATTCTACATTAGTGCAACGTCGCTAGTTTCAGCGCGGTTTAAAGACTCTGTGACTACAGGGATGCAAATTCTCGCGAGTCTTACGACTCGGCTTAATCCACGGCGGACCGTTTCCAAGTAGAAATTGCTCGCTTGGTCGGCCCCGACGCGGTATCGAAGAAAAATACTAAAACTCGTTGCTATATCTCCATAAATATTAAGCGATCGGCAACCGGACATTCGTTACAATCTTCTCGTCGATCAAGTTAACGCGGAAAATTGAGTTTGCTGTGGGTTGTCGTTCCGTTACTTAATTCGGTATACCTTCGCGCATCTCACTTTCCCCGTCAGCGTCGTCCGTTCGGATTAACGCTCGTATTGTTGGGATTTAATATCCCCGCCCTCCTACCCGCCATTTGGGACCTGTAAACGGACGCCCTTTTTACAGGGTGACGGATTATTCCCGGGTTACTCGTGTCGAGTATTCGAGACTACTCCGCGGTTTTGATGCGCTCGCGCCCAATCAAACGTAAAGATGAACATAAAACGTTTATTTAAACATGAACATAAAACGTTTACTTTCGCCTCGAGAGATTAATCCCTTTCGAGAAAAACATAGGAATAGCAGATTAAGTAAACAATAATAGAGATGAACATATATAGAGATAATAGAAGCAAATAATAAAATACTACAGAAGGTAAAGTAATAACTTATACATTGGCAAGATAAATGTTAATTAATTATAACGGTAAATAATATAAGTAATAGCGGTTTAATTGTGTCTTAATAATTCGATTTTGTTATTGAATTAATTATTAAATCAGATAATATCTAATGAAACCTGCTTGGATATCTCATATTAAATATTCATAATTCATTTCGCTAATAATCCATTTTACATTCGACATAACTTGTAACGAAGTTTAGTTTGGACTATCAACGAGAGTTTAGATCTACGAGGACTTATCTACAAGACGCAGAGCGTGAAAATTTGGATCTAAAGGAATAGAGAGCGGTAATATGCTAAGTGACGTTAGCTACGGTGACGAGAGGGCGAGTAAAAGGGTAAGATAGAGGTGGAATTCCTTCCGTCTTCTCTCCCGTCTTTTATACGAGCCTATCGTACGACACAGATCTCTATTCAAAGAAATATCAGAGTGCTGAGTTGGCCCATCCAGCCTTTAGACTGCCGGAGCTGCTCTGCATTAAACGCGTCCGCCGGCTATAATGAAATTCATTCGCCCTGATATCCTCACCGTATCATCAACACTCACACTACGCGGATCAATCGTGTCTCGTAAATATGTATTTTGCTACACGATGAAAAGAAAGAAAAAGCTCGAGAGAAAGAAAGTGAGAGAAAGACAATTCGAGAGAGAGAGAGGGGGGGGGAGAGACAGAAGAGGAAGAGGGAGAGAGAGAGAGAAAGAGATTTTTCTTCTTTCGAATATGCGAACTGCAATTTTTATAAGTTGTTCACTGTGATAAAAGATATTCCGAGCAAAAATGTTGATCTTTATATAATTAGATATATAGAAATAAGACATTTGTTTTTCAATATCTTAATAATATTTATCGTTATATATAAATATCGTAAAAATCTCTTTTATATTCATAATATATTCCTTGATTCCTACATTTCATATTTTATGGAATATTCAGTACAAATGGGATGTATATCGAGTTTTATTAACACGTATGACATTTCTTTCATGCATATGTATGTAACAAACATCTCTCTTATTACGAGTAGTTCTGCAATATATTCCAAATTATCTCACATGAGGGAAGAATATATCAGAGAGAGAAAATGTGACCTGGTAAGATAAGAGATTAACGTCAGACGTTAATTGAGCTTTATTTAATTAATGAACGTATACGCAAAGATAACGTGTTCATCTTCTTAATTTAAGAGGAAATGATATTAAGTGATAAATTTTTGTATGTAATAAAACGACATAATATAGAAAACAGAAAATATAAAAAAGCATAGAATTAAATAATAAATTTAAAAAATGGCTTTCCCCATAAAAAAAAATTTTATAGAATAGATTATGAATTTAAAAGAGTGTTTTCTCTTTTGCCTATCTGCCGCGAGTCGTCAATTATCATATTTGGACCGTTTTAAAATATCGTCTGATCCATCGCAAAGAATAATTGGCCAACGGCAGGACCCGCCGCACGTTTCTTCCACAGCGGCGGTCTCGTCTCGCGCCTTTTACCTCGTTTTTCCTCTTGAAAATAATTGGTCTTCTGATCGAAATGCGGCACGAGTCGTTTCGTATCGACCATAGCAAGCGCGATGTCTTCGTCTTTTTCTCTCTCTTCTCGTTTTTGTTTTATTAGGTTCAATAAACACATGCACAAATAGCTGCATTTTTTTGTAGAACTATCATGCAATATAGAGATATATCAAGGGAAGGATATTTAGAATTATATTCTGTTATTTAATGAGGAAAAATTAAACGTTATTTAAAGCTTTTTTCACAGAAACGTAAAGAGAAAGAATTTTACGTTATGCATAAATATTACACAAAAAATTTGTATTTCTTTTTGGATTCTGCATTTTAATCCACGAATATTTGCACGCAGATATTTCAAATCAAATAAAAAATATGTACAAAAAATATTTTTAATATATCTTTATATATATATATATGTATATGCGGAGCATGGAAAATCATGATAGTTAATAAGATTATTTCTGCATAAAGCAAATAAATTTTAATAATAGATATAAACATTGAAATTTTATAAAAGTAATAACTCACTATTTATTTTCATATATTATATACTAATTAAATCTTTTTTATAAACACACATAACTATTTAAAATTATAATTGTAAAATGTATCCTGTTCATTGTGCATTTCAAAGAATGATCGCAAATGACTGGAAGTTTCAAAATTTAATAATGTTATTTATTATATTAGCATTGTATGTGTGTCTCTCATTATGAATTGCAAATGAATTTTACAAAGTTTCTGTTAATCCGCGTATACTGATTAAATAATCAATAATTAAATAATTGTATTTTGCTGCTTTTAACGCTCTAATTCTTAAAAGCATTGTTCCACCGATCTGATTTTATACACAAGTAGGATATGATTGTCTTTTTAAATATAATTAATATTTTTTTAAATTGTTTGAGAAAAGTGAAACTAAGAATATTTTCTCACAAAATTATATTATGGAAGATTATAAAACACGGAGATATATAGAGTATGACACACAAATATCGAAAAAGTTAGTTTGCGGCCCGTCGTTCCCGATTACCGTTTCACTTCGCGAATTGTGTGCTCGACGCAATATCCTTCTCTATTTTCACCGTTCAACCGCAAAACGTCGCCCGTGTGCATCTTCGCATCACGAAAGAAAATTACTATAACGGAAAGCGATGCTCGAACAAACACCCTCGTGATGGGATGACAATATTCCGTTCGATACATCTGTCGCGGTTTCACATAACAAAGAGCCCGAGGGTCGGAAGAGACGAGAAGGAACGTGGCATATTTCTGTATCCTCTCCGACATTCTGTTCCGCAAGAGGGTCGATCTCATGAATTATATATCCGCGAACGCGAGAACGATCGTCATGATTAAACTTGGGAGATCCCGCATGCTAATCGAATGATTATTTCAAACAGACACGTAGAAAATTGTAGCCTCCAAAATTATTCAAGTCGAAATAATTCGAGTCAATTTAAATAGACATAATACCGAAACAAAATTTTGATCCATTTTCCGGATTTAATGAGATTTGGAAAAAAAATTTCGTAAATTACTTTTCCGAGCAATAAAAACTAGTCCTGTCTCTACGTCCATGTAACTCTGTTTGTCAACTATTTTACATTTCCATTACGTGTAAATTCTCTCTTGTCGCGAGATTTTTAAGAGCGTGATAAATCTTCTATTTCGGATTCGTCACACACATCTCCGCGTTCTCGCCAACCGAATACTATTCCCGAGTTTGTATAAGAACGTCACTCGCAAATTTTGAGGATTCTATGTATATTTTGTACTTCCAAACGGGCGCTCGTAAACATCGCAGTGTGTCACTCTTCATGTACGCTCATATAACAGAAAAATAACACCGCGTATAAAAGTTGAAGCTTTTGTCTGCGTAAAGAAATAGAGAGACGTGTTTCGCTAAATGAAATAAAATGATCCACAATTGTATCATATAATAAATTCTGCTATCAACTTTTCATTTCATTATCATTTTTCTTACGATAAGACCACAATATTCTCAATTCTTTTTTTATTTAATTTTGTTTTTAATGCTATAACCATTCCTAAAAAAGGAACTTTAAGAGATCGATCCATTCCTAAAAAAGAAACTTTAAGAGATCGATCGAAACGTTGTCAGAAGAGTATGAGAAAGAGAAAAAGCCTCTCTCTATTTCCGAAGAAAGCCGGCGTACAAGTAACGTTGAATATAAAAGCGGCAGTGATATTCTCGCCGGAAGATACACGCGGAGAACGAAGATTTCGCGTGACTGACAGCCGAGAGAAAAGCGGATAGAGGAGAAATTCTGGACGGAACGCACGCGTCTCCTCGTGTTTCAGTCGAGAACGTGACGTTCTCGTTAAAGTATAAGCGCCAGCGCACGCCGTGTCTACACACAGGGTGTTCTACGAGTCGCGCCGACTCCATGTCGCGCGACAGGCCGATTCGAAGCGGAATGAAATCCGCTGCTCTTCTTACGGTTCAACGGACGATCTCCGTCCGAATTTAATTCGTAACCCAAATCGGAGACGATTCAAATCAGTCTCGACATAATCGAGGCAATTAGGTCGCTATTTAAAAATTTACTGTCAATCTTGTCAGATTAGATCTTTCATCAGCATTTTTTTATATTTGCAAGAGAAATTATGTTCAAAATAAAAATCACCGCGGCAAAACTCGACGTTTAGCATTTTAAATAGATAAAAATCGCAACAGTGAAAATTAAAGAGATCGAATAAATTATAAATTTCAGAATCCAAATAAACGATAAAATCTATTTTGTAATTAGCTGTAACAAAAACACTTGTAGCTTATATTTTATATTTAAAATAGAATTCTTTTTAAACATTTAAAAGTAAAAAATTATGACATCGCTATTTAAAAATTTACGGTCAATTTTGTCAGATTAGATCTTTCGTCAGCATTTTTTATGTTTGCAAGAGGAATTATGTTCAAAATAAAAATCACCGCGGCAAAACTCGACGTTTAGCATTTTAAATAGATAAAAATTGCAACAGTGAAAATAAAAGAGATCGAACAATATAAATTTCAGGATCCAAATAAACGATAAAATTTATTTTGTAATTAGCAGTAACAAAAACACTTGTAGCTTATACTTTATATTTAAAATAGAATTTTTTTTAAACATTTAAAAGTAAAAAATTATGACAAGTGTGAATCTCATTTGATTTTCACCAAGATAAAATTGACTTGGTATTAGTGCAAAAGAGTCTATGATTAAATGCAAATGATTTCTGTGATGCATTTTATATAAAATTAGTAGCAATAATAGCTCAAACAATAGAAACTCAAAAATTAAACGTTTTGTAGATATCGAAGAATCTAGTGTAAGGAATAAATGGCTAAAAAGCATCATGACAGGAAAACAAGGCAGAAACAAAATGGTGAGCACAAAAAAAGATGCAAAACCCGCAACGAAATGCACAATGTACGCAGTGTAGACAGACAAACATGTCTGGGTCCACCATAGCATTGCTGAACGTTAAAGTATATGCAAGATCAAATAAGATGCAAATAAGATGTAATAAAAGAAAGAATATTTGTCGTACATTGTTAGATAAAGACGTAAGAGACGGTCGTGTGCTCGCATTGCAAGTGAAATATTTAGTTGTCTCCATTTGTGGGTCACGCGCAAAAAATATAAGAAATATGAACGAAAAATATAATTTTGCAAATAAATAGAACAGACGTTCTATCTCTCATTCCTTGCGTATTTCATGATTTTATTCCATCTATCTAAATAGTATCTATAGGAAGATCGTTTGTCAGTGGATCACAGACTAGAATAGAAAAATCGACTTTCGCGAGTAAGAGACAAAGGATGGAGGGAGAAGAGAGACAGATCGAAAATTGCGAGGAAGCGGTCGCGCGAGCATACCGGTGAGAGAAATGGGCGAAAAAAGCTCATTTCCGCGGGGGTTTATCGGCTGGAGACGTTCTTCTACGCTATATTGCGAAAGGAAGCATATGTTCCGGCCAGTCTGTCCCTCTTCTTTGCGCCAACGTACACACGTTCTCCCCATTTCGACGATGTCTCCGACATCGGTGTAACGACTGCGTTTTATAAAGTACGTGACTCCGCGGCAGGGATGCGCATTCGCGTCCCCTACTCGTTCTATCATTCCCGCCTTCCCTCCCCCTGCTGCGTTCCTTCTTATCCGTTTTTTCACGAGGTATTGTCTTCGCACCCCTCGATCTTGTACCCTGCTTGCAATGTTTTTCAATTTTTGCTCAACGACACAAATGTTCTCGTGGTTTCACATAATGCTCTCGACGATATAACACACGTAGGATGTTTAAATATAATTATTAGATTTACTAATAAGCGAATTAATTGAAATTTTTGCGCAGATAACAGTAAGTGCCAAAATTCGCAGTGCAATATAATTGTTGAAAATATTTATTTTATATTTGCAGCGAAAATTTAAAATTCACTAATATTAAACGGTCATATATTTTTCGTTCATATAATTAAATATAAAATTTTTGATATTGAAATATGGTAATGAATTTGTACTTATGTAAATCCTTTACCTGAGGATCGAGATTTCTTAGCATATCAATTATATTATACAATGTATTTCCATTTTTCTTTATATTTTAACATCAGATATTAAATTACATTTATATATTAAATATTAATTGATATTTTATCAAAATTATATTTTTAAGAATTCTTTGCTACTTTTTTTCACATTTCTTATTTTATACATATATTACATATATATATGTATCTATAATTGGTACAATTTTATTACTTCGAGATTGAAATTTGACTCACCGGTACGATGCGCAACAGCGAAGTTGTAGTACACATGTTGAAATCTGTAAAATATAAATATAATCAAACTATATAAAACGTTATATTAATAATATTAAATGTTTAAAATAATTATCCAGGAAAAATTGTTAATATATAATTATATGTATATAAATATTTATAATTATATATGAAATTTGCTTTTACAATTATGAAAGTAAATGACACGTACACGTCATCGTTCATATAAATCGTAAAAAAATAATAAGAATAAACACTGTTCCCGCATTATTTTAAGGAAAAGTGAAATTTGCGATTATTATAGATTACACAATATTTTATACATGACTGTACATATGAGCAATTTTTACCGAAGATTCCGAGCAAGTTATATATAAATTCCAAAGTAGAGAAAATAATTAACAATAATTAATTGCATTATATTGCGCAATAATATAAAAAATTGACTTTATCGCGATGAGAAACAATCAAAATATTTTACGAATAAGAAATTAAATAAGTTTTATACTACTCACTCTACGGTTGCTCCGTCGTTGCCCGATGCTTCCCTGGACCTCCTCCTCCTCTCTTGTTTGTCCTCCTCTTTTTGATGGCATTCACTCGCGAAACACGATTAATTACGATCACGCACGCACTAATCAGTAAAATACAATCGCGTGGCAATCCTGATTTTTAATCACACGCGAGGGGCAACTTTTTATATCGCGACAGAGAAAGAACAGGAAAAGAATAGTCGCATACAGTTACAAAAGCTCGGCACTCGACAATTTAGAATATTTTAAAACAATGCTATCTCTATTATTAATAATTAATATCCGCTCATATGATAATACAAATGCACGAATATGAATATGTAAGTAGAATATATATGTAAATATCTGTCAAATGTGTGTATGTGTATGCGCAATATTCGAAAAAATGTGATTTTACAACGAGTCGCGCAATAGATTCCAATTTAAAAAATTATATATACATGATTTAAGAAACCATTAATGTCGAAAATTTACTTCGCGATTGACAATTATCAAAATGCATATTAAATACGACTATATTTGTTCCGTTCGGTATGTTTTATCAATGATCGGCAAGTTCTAAAATAATACATCAACTTCGATCTGATAACACGCGATATTATCAGTTAATATAATCAGTAATTAATAATTAAGATATACCGTTCGAGTTCTTGTCGCGACCGCGTATCGAGAAATAATACGACAAAGGTGCCTATGTATTTATGTGTCATCGCGCAAATAATATCAAGGTAATGGAGGGAGTGTGTAAATAATAGCGTGCTATACGTCACCAAAAAAGAGTGACGCATTTGTTGAACGATTGACGATTACACGTGTTTAAATATGAATATATTCAATATAATAATACGACGAAGCGACTTACGCCGCGGCCTTCACTCGAGTGTCGACGCGCGAACAAAAACAATGTCTGGAATGTCTGTAATGTAAACAATAACGCGATAAATTTTTGTTACGCGATTGAAAATTGTTAAACCGCGCGATTAAAGTTGACCATATATAGCAATTAATAATCGCGCTGCTCGACTCGTAATCATTCTATTCCATATGCATGTTACGTTTAATCGACGACGATCGAGAAGTTTTCAAACAATAATTTTGTTCCGATATTACAATTTAATATAAAAAAACAAGATATACCTTTCTAGAACCTAACCTTTCTAATACTCGTCGTGATTATGTTACGAAGGATACTACAAGATATACACGAAGTGATTCGCGCTGCTACCTTCATTCGAGTGTCGCCGCACGAGAAGCAATGACGTCACGGGATGTAAAAAAAATAACGCACCGCCGTAAAAGAAGAGTACCGAAGTTTTATTACGCGATTGACAGTTTTATTGATTGTGAGATTTAATAGATTAAGAAGGATATACCATTCTATAATATTTAGTACCTGTCGCAATAGTGTTAGGAAGGATAATTACGACGAGATGTACGGAGCGATTCACGCCGCTACCTGCTTAGTCGAGTGTCGCCGCGCGAATGATGACAAGGTGAAAGGTAGTATAAATAATAGCTAGGTTAGTACAAATAGGAGCGGCGTACGCCGCAAAAAAGAACGCCGAATTTTTGTAACGCGATTGAAAGTTATTAAAAGGCGCGATTAAATTCGAGATCGTATATAATAATTAATAATCGCGCCGCTAATCGTGTAATCGTTCTATTCCATACACGTTACGTTTAATCAACGACGATCGAAAAGTTTTAGAATAATAACTTTGTCCCGGTATTACGATTTAATATAGAGAAACGAGATATATCCATAGACTTTTATATATATACTAGATTGCTAACAAGCGATGTGACAGGTGAAGCCATGGCAGCCATTTACAATTGGACAGAATATAACTAGGCTGTCAATCCATAGTTATTTTTGAAAGAAAAGCTGCAATATTAATATAAAAGTATATTAAATATTAATATAAAAGTATATTAAATATTGCAGCTTTCCTTTCAAAAATAAGTATCGATTGACAGCCTAGTTATATTCTGCCTAATTGTAAATGGCTGCCTGTCACATCGCTGCCAGCCGTCTAGGTATAGTATAGAAGTCTATGGATATACCTTTCTAGTACTTGTCGCGAGTAGAGTTCTAGATTAGTCCTAGATTCTAGGACTCTAGTCGCGAGTATGTTCCGATGGATAGTACAACGAGACGATATAGACGAAGTGATTCGCGCTGCTGCCTTCATTCGAGTGTCGCCGCGCGAACAGTAACAAACGTCACGTGATATGAAAATACGACACGCTTCATTACGCCGTAAAAAAGTGCTGAATTTTTATTACACGATTAACAGTTATCATATATTGAGATTTGATAACTGATTAAGAGGGGAGTTCTAATACCTGTCGCGATATTGTTGCGAAGGATAATACGACGAAATATATATACGGAGCGACTCCCGCCGCTATCTGCTCAGTCGAGTGTTGCCGCGAGAATAATAAGAAGGTAAAGGTATAGGTTAGTATAAATATAAATAATAGCAGCGCGCGTTACGTAGATCAGTATAAATAATAGTGGCGTATGTCGTAGAAAGAGAACATCGAAATTTTTGTTACGCGATTATCGAAATACCTTTATATATTTATATTCACATTTACTATAATTTGGTATAACCTAACTTGGCAGCAATTTTCGAGTGTCGAGAGAACTTTCGTAATTATATACGATTATATAAATTTTCTCATCGTTTTCCCGTGGCAGTAAAAAGTAGGACGCATTGCGTGCGTTGAAATTCTGCTCATTAGTACGGGCGCGATCGTGATTAATTATTTTTTCGAGTGATTATCATATAAGTGCCACGAAGGTGTAATAAAGGATAGACAAGGGGAAAAAGAGGCCTAGCAAAGCACCGATCTTCGGTGGAACAATACCGTGAGTAATTTATATAATTTATTTAATTTATTATTTATTACTTATATAAAATTAATTGCTCCTTGTTTATCACCGCGGTAACGATGCATCATTCAATAATATAAAATATGTAAAAATTTTGGAGATTATATTTGAATATATTTAAATTTTTTAATTTATGTTTGCAATTTTTTAATTTAATTTTATTATTAAAAAGTTTATTTTTGAATAAAAAGAATTAAACAAATTTAACATCACAATTTTAGAAAATATGTTATTTTTTAATTGCTTCTATAAGCATCCGCTTTAAAAATATATTGTATACATATATTGAACTATTTGTGTACATAACACACACACACACACACAATCCTATTCTTATTTAAATATATATGTATATGTAAGTACTATTTCTGCAAGTTGCGAATTTTAAATTTTAAATGACATTCCAAGCATACATTTGCAGTAATCTTTACGCAAATATAAGAGAAGATATATCTAGATAAAAAAAGAGTTTTAATTAATTTGCCGTAAGCTATAAAGTAGAGCACAATTAATCTTTGAGAAACGTAAAATTGATTCGTCTCGACGAAAGTCTCGACGACTCTATCATTTAATAATCCTGTTGAGTCGCAAATCGGATTCGGATAAAAGAGCTTAATGCGGTCGTAATAATAAGTATGGGAAAGATCTCTCGCTATCTTTTACGTGCACCACATGTTTTGTCGTGACTGCAAGGAAAAAAATGAGGTAAGACAAAATTATAAAACGGATAAATGGAAGTAGACGGAGACGTATACTTTGAAAGAATAATGATTAATTTGCAGAGCAGAAAGAAAAAGAAAACGAAAAAAATAGAAAAAAGTAGGAAAAAATGTAGAATTGTCATAAAATAAGAACAGAAATAAAGAAGAAATAGTAATCGATAAATTAGAGGGTTTCGTGTTATATCACAATATATTATGTGAAAAAGATTTCAAGATAAATAACGATACATTTTTTATTTTCCCCTTGATCCCCACAAATTAAATGTAACGCAGTAAATATTTGTAAATATAATTCTAGAGATAGTTTTGTATATTGATTTTATAGAAATTTTTCGTTATATAACAGCTGTGACACATACATAAATAAGACAGATAAAAAAAGATTC
The DNA here is from genome assembly GCF_003651465.1 of Formica exsecta. Lineage (NCBI taxonomy): Eukaryota > Metazoa > Arthropoda > Insecta > Hymenoptera > Formicidae > Formica > Formica exsecta. The sequence continues at coordinate 125,910 of NW_021852868.1, read as the reverse complement.
CTGTTTATTTTTACATTATAAAATGACGGGCGCATTGCGAGAGAGGTCACATCGATTAAACTTTTTACAAAAGTGTACAGTCGCGTTCCCCAGGACTCGTTCTCATGTAATTTCCAAGATATTCAATAAAATAGCACGGGTGTCTCGTTGGCTCCCGGCCGACCGACCGAATGTGAGTCTCGTGAGCTTTTAACATTATTGGAAAACCGCGCGAATTTTCCCGTTAGATATTCTCGAATGCTGCCGGGCCTTTGGAATAACGTCGACGAATGTGAGCGTCGCACCATCATAGGAATATTTCATTAACATCAGGGAGAGGAAAAGGACGTGCTCATCTCAACGTCGTTTTCATATATACATGGCTGTCGCTTTTATTCGACCGTAGAGAGCGATACAGGAGTCGAGCCGACCATTAGCCGAGACGCGAGCTTTTTGCTCGCGGTCGCGACTTAACAGAATGGATAATGGACACTTAAGCGTCTTGTTACGCATCTGGCCGAGGCCCCTTCTTGGCCTGTTTCGAGTTCGCCAACCGTATCCGAATGCTAGGAGGTACTTGCAATTACTATCCACCGTCACACCCTTTCTCGCGATCCTATTGCAACGAGAGTCGAACATCGACGTCGGCGACGATAAGAGTAATTGGAGAAGAGAGAATTAAAAATGTATCACACGCGCGGTAAATACTTGTATTACCTTGCATTAAAATAATCACACTTGATATGGTAATTTTATATTTCATCTTTTTTTGATCGACAAGATTATAACGATAAATGTATAGCGTGGAAAATTGAGTTTGTTCTCTAGTTTTTGTCAAACAAACATTTTAATTAGCAATAACGTGTGGTCGTATGTATATATGTGTTTGTTACGTCGATTTTAATGAGATATTCTAGTGCTCGTTAAGTTGCCTTTTTATAACTTTTTGCCTATCGTAGAATACGAGAGCTATGAAGAATGAAAAAGGCTTTATGGCTTTTTATAGAACTTGCCCTTATTCTCAATTACTTTCGCTTATTTTAATCGGTGAGACAAAATACTGACCTAGATCAAGCTATTCTTGAGAGAAAAATATTTTTCTGATATATCTTGAATTTTATTCCGCATATATTTTTATACAGTGCCATTATTTATTTTATATTTATATACTATTCATTTATTTTATTTTCTAAATTGTGGCATTATTTAAAGAATTAAAAGATCAAAAATCTGCTCTTATATTAAAGAAAATAAAAAGTATATTTTTGAATAGCATATATTGCTATAACGTGCTTATAGCTCAAAGCTTTTTTATATAACGTACTAATATAAGACATGCGAATGGATGGAAACAATTCGAATGTGTTAAATATTAGCTTTGACCCATGCATCATCGGTATGAATAATCTTTAAATAATCTCTGATTATATCGTAACTATCTTGAGCGCGATGTTACAATTTTAAAATGTCACTTTGCATGACGTTCAATATACGTTCGAAATATCCACCTGTATAAGATTGCATGGGAGAGGGGAGGGGGGAGAAGGGGGGAAGGAAATCGGACGCAATTAGAAATGTGACGGTCACGCGATGGCGAGCGAATAAATATATCATCGTCGAAGCGAGGCGCATATGCCGTGCGGGCTAAAATAGAAATCTCCATCTCGCGAGCGAGCACGCGCGCGCGCGTCGGCAGTTATCCTATCCATTCTCGTGGAATACCGCTGGCAGGATATACGAATTACAAGTTAGACTTCGTTAAAATTTCACGGTATGTCAGTGGCAGACTCTCGGTGGCGGCCCCCGCCTATAATACGAGGGGGGGAGGACGATAGACGGGGAAGGGAAAACACGCGCGCGTACACACAAGTCTCCCTTGAAAAATAGATGGGATTCAAAACAGGTCACGGACCATCGTCGCTCCTCGCGAAAGTCCTTTTCCCCTCGAGGGCACGTACGCGGGCTCTCGATCCACGCCCAAGTCTCTGCAGCTTCGATCAAACTGTTCCTCTAATGGAATTTTCAAATCGGAGAGAAGTGTATTTTTCGCTTGTATTTAGAAGCCTCATGTAAATGTTTTTCTAATTTACATTTATATTAGCAATTTTATACATGTATATTAGCGTCTTGAAAAATAAATGATTCATAACATTTATACATTTGGATCTTAAAATTTTATATATCAATTTATTATTTTAAGTGCAGGACTCGTATAGAATTTATAACATGTAAGAAAAATAAAATAGTATCGAAATTATATTATTAAAGAAAGAGAAAGAAAGATTAAATGATATAATGTAATAATAACATATAATAATATAGTATGTAGTAAAATATAATAGCTCTCACGCTGATTAGTATTGCATAGTAAATTTACAAATATTAAATTCATAAATATTAATGAAGCAAACAAAAATGTTAGTATTGTTATATAACTTTGTAACATCAAAACTAAATGTAAATTTTTATTGGAAAAACAGAGAAAGAACATTTTAATATCAGTTTATAAATATTCGTCCAAGAGAAACTAAGCGAGAAAAATATGAAAGTGCGATTATAAGAAACGGAGAAAGAGAGGGATGCGAGAGAAGAAATATAATGGAGAGGCAGAAATCGTACAGCGTACATGCAATGGGCTTCCTGATGGTATCCTGGGACACAATAGGGTTTGTGCATAATAAAGCACCTGGGTTTCAGTTCGAGCATGGTTTTAGGGTGAGCGAAGGTGAATGAGACGCTTAATTACCTCGGCAAATTAAGTGGAAACAGCCTGATTAGTGGTACCTGTCTGGCTGCTGACGGTATTTCTAGATTCGCGCAAGTGGTCGCGTTTCCCATCCTTCTATGTGCACGACCCTTTATAAACTCGATGGCTGCGAGAGAGGGGTAAGTGGATCGAAAGAGCAAGAGAGAGAGAGAGAGAGAGTAATAGAGGGTGAGGTGCAACTATGGCCGTGCAATTTCGTGGCTGATGCACTTCTCTCACGTACATATATCGCGATATGAATTCCGACTCGGTGCCTCGACTCGATTTCGGCTCGAATCTTCTGTGCGAACGCGCGTATGCGCACTCATGCGTTTTGTTTGATCGCTTGATGTTTCGCGATAATTACTACGCGCCTATTAACAGTTGTTGCGATCAAGCAAAGATCGCGACTATATTTAATAACCCGTGTTCTCTCGATATATATAACATCTCAAACAAAAGGAAATATTACCATACATTTGTATACATATTTTCAATTAATCATTTTCAATACATCATTTTAAATTCTAATTTTATACGACTTATATAATCGACAAATAATTATACGATCGTTTTAATTCGCAATACAGCAGCTGGAAAATCTTCACAGATCGACGTCGTCATCCGAGATTAATACGTCGTCAATATTCCATGTTACGTTAATGCCATCGTGTCGATTATTAGCGAGTTAGAATATCCAATTGAATATTCCAGAGTGGATATAATTACAGTATCCCGTCGGCTGTCAGCCGTTATGTAATCCGCGGATGGGCACCCTAGACAGGCTAATTAATTAGGCGTTCCGCGTTCGAATTATAATTCTCAGCGGGCGGCTGGCCCGACCACGCGTTGACATTGACTACTTTTCTTGCCACGTGCCGGCTAAACATATACTATCCGTTAATACTGGAGATGTAACGACATACTGTCAATGTCCAATAGACAAGCTGTCTCGAAACAATCTTTCTTTAACTGAGATTTTTCTAAATTTAATTTCGGATAAACAAAAAATATCTATACTTAGATAAAATTTGTGGAAATAAAGAGTGTTGTTAAAAATAAAAAATGCCATAAAATTTTTGTACGAGACATTAAAGAAAAAGAGGGAGAGAAAGAGAGGGAGACCATTAAAATCATTTTAATGGCAGCAAAATATGAATGACACAAAATAATGGCATTCATAATTCGGAAAAATCAAGCTTTCATTTGCAAATAGCGCAGTTAAATTAAGTGCTTTTTAAGTGCAACTTTATTTCCGTAGGGATTCCATTTCCTTAGGATAGATCAAAGCAAGAGAGGCTTGAAATATCGAAATAAATTGCTCCTTTTCTTCCTGAGGAACGCGCATCGTCCTGCGGAAACATTTTTCTCGTCGGAAATAAAACGAGCCGGAAGTTCATGGTGTTGTGACGTTTTCTTGTTTCCCCGGGCTTCTTAGCCGTGATTGGAAAGCTTTCATCGGTTTCGTTTCCCATCTATTCTTTTTTTGTTTACTCTTATTATATCTTTGCGAGCATTTCGAATACGACTACCAAGATGAGAAAGGACATATTCTTTTCCGAGAGATAATCTCTATCTTTTTTTACGAACTTCTTTTACGAAATTTGAAATTTTTTAATAATATTCAACGAAGGAATATACCGTCTTATGGTTTAGGCTATCGTATTCTCATGAATTATGTATATTTTCACACATATTTATAATTTATAATTTTTTATTTATTAATGCTACGATATAATAATGTATAAAGTTTAATAAGATACCGTAAAAATTTTAATAAATTTCTTTCCTCAATAAACGCAGATAAGTAAATTAGGTTTTTTTTTCTTTTATAACTTTACGAAAAGACCATTTATAAGATATAAAAGTAATTACTGCGCGGATACGGAACTCGTGACACGCGGCTCAGAACAGCAAAATGACTGAGCGATTTGAGGACGAAGAAAGCCGACCGACGATTAACTGCAAAGCCGCGTACGTGGAATTAGCATTGTAATTGCAGGGGGTGAGGTTGCGGTTAAATCGCTCGCACCCTCTCGCGCTACCGAGGTTACCACCACATCGCGCCGTCATCGTAAAACGCAGGCTGACGTACGCGACAACCGATCGACCTGAGTTGACCTACCCTATTCTAACCCATGGAGGCTTGATCTAACCATCGCCTCGTCGAGAGAGAGAAACTCGATGACCGAATGGACCATCAATGCTTGAGGGCTTCCACGTGTCGATTCTCGCGGGCTCACGATTTTTGCATGTTTCGTTAGTTTAAAACCCGAGGCCATGTTTAGCTTTCCTATTTTCTTTGAAAACGCGTTAACGCTTTAAGCTCGCTCATCAGTGGTACTATTACGACCATGGTATTTAACTCGTTCAATCTGATGTTAATTTTGAAATGTTGGACATGTGATTTTAATTTGATTTTACACAAGACCGTCTCATGCCAGTTCAAACTTATCAACTTTATCATTCTAATTAACTTTATCATTTTTAATTATTGATTATAATCTAAACTTTAATTTTATTTGTAAGGATCGTATTGTAATTTTTATATGCTCTTGTGTAATAATATTATACGGATTTTAATATAATAATATTATGACATTCGAATTTGATAATGTATTATATCATGACGCGTGCCAGATCAGGATAGTGAATGAAAACGGGCATTTAATTGATGCATCGTTTGATCCACATATACTGCTTATAACATTGTTCTATAACACGATCTTGTTGGTGGCAGTAGCAACACCTAACCGCGCGTAAGGTTTCCCTTAATAATACAACCCGATCTTAGAATCGATCGAATTGGTAATTAGTCGTGTTGCCAAGTCCCTCTAACGATCCCTCCATAACGAGTAATACCGGATTAAACCGAGGCATCGTCACATCACGATGTATCATATGAGTAATGACAGCCAGGTCGAACCAGACAACTCGGTGCACGTAGATTAGCGTTGCAACATCACTCCGCTGCCGTATATGTAAGCTAAGAGGCTTACGTGTACGGTATACTTGAAGAGGAAAAAATGAATCAAATGAAAATCACCAGATATTAAATCCTTTTTCGTGTACTTACATTCTGTATATCAAATTAATTTTACATTTATCAAAGAATTTCTAAAATCACGAGAAAAGTTTTATTTTTACTGAAATATGTATAGATAACATATTCATATATTTTTACAATTCAGTTAATAATTTGTTCGTAAGCTTTAGCATACATTGTAAATATTTGAAAAAAAAAAATGCTGACGTTCAAATTCCTGATATAACCCTGCTGTGCTATCGTTAAATCTTTCCTACGTTTGAAATCCTCGTTTATTCCCGTCAGCCATGTCGACCATAAAACAGAAGATTTGTACTGCTACCCATAATACTCGCATTAAGCTCCACTCGGTCGTGCGCCGATATAACTTTATGATAGCGTGGACGAGAGTAATACCGCAGTATACATAAAATTATGTCCTTACAAAGTAGCCAATTTATACATCTACTTTTCCATACGTTTTTAACGAGCTAAGTAAATATATGGCGTCATTAACTATTGCTTTTGTTTTAACATTGTAATTTTTTCTTTATTATTATCGGCAGGTGAAATAATAAAATAATTATTAGTTTATAAATCTCTGAGTTATGAGTCACAAGTCAAATCATGAACTTTTTAAATTTTGATAGAATCTGCTCTTTTTACTTTATCATCAAATTTGTTAGTATTTTTAAAACGAAAATAACCACATTTAAATTAGAAAATAAAATTCTGCAAAAATTTTGAAATTATTCGAATAAGTATGATGTCAATATTAAAATTTAAAATTTTCTCTACGAAGCGCAAATGTTCTCATCAAGCATTATTTGATCAATGAAATCAAACTTTTTGAAGTAGAAAGAAGAATGGTGAGGGTCGAGAAGAGAGGTCAAAATTAGGATCTGGGTTAGCGAGAGGTTATAAATGCTGCTAGCGATTCAAGGGACGAGAAATCGGAAGGGATAATTAGTTGGTAAGCTTTTTGTGCCAACTCGATGTGAAGGAAATAAAAGGGCACGTGCCCAACCTTGTGCAGTTTACGATCGCTTATTTACACAGTGCTACTCTACGGACTCTTCGTAACTATATATTCAGCCAACTTGAACATTCGACTGCCGTTAATTAGATTACACTCTCCTCTCATCGCTCGGCTTTTCTTTTTCAACCACATTAGTAGTACCTATCCACTACCAGTTCATAGTCAATCCGTTTTGATTGATAGTAGCTACATCTTTTTTCATTTTGAATCACGGAAAAGATAACCAGTTTAGATAAACAGATAAAAAATGTAATACTTTATGTTATGAAAAAATGAAAATGTAGATTATTATTTGCTTCTATTTTAAGCAGAGAAAAGTGAAAGGAGAATTAATTTTGCATAAAATGTGTTAAATTAAACAAGATAAATGAGCAGGGCAAGTATAATTGACTTATCATAACATGGTATTATTTTATAATAATGACAATTGTTGTTGCGTTATCGACATTTGAAATAAACAGCAGAGTGGACTAATTAGTAGCGTGTAGATAAATTATTCTGTCAATTATCAATTAATCGTTTGCATATAATGATGACAATTAATTAATTATTAATGATAGCAAATGACTAATTTTGTGGTAATTAAACGTTACGATACCTTGCGCATTTATTTACTTGCATGCTTGTTTATTTTACTATTTTACTTTCCATTGATTAAACAGTTTTAGATGATAAATTCTCAACAAAAAACGGAAAATGAAATACAATAGAACCATTATTTTATACCGCTTGCGAGTCTTCAATAATATAATCTTTCATCAATATCAAAATAATCTTTTTTCGTTCTATTTTTGTGATTTTTGAAAAAATAAAAGAAAATTTTGAAAACGTTAAAAAATAAATTTTATCATAATTATCGCAATATAACATAAAAACGCAGTTTTGGCTAAAGAATTTATGATTAAATTTTAACCGATCCATGGAATTCATGCTTTGATCGAGTTTGCTTTTTTGTCCAGCTCAAATAATCACTAAATGAACCAAAAATAGAAAAGATATTATCTGTTGAGGTTCAAATAATACTTGTGTGTTTAATCCACGTTTGATTAATCTTCTAGCTTTCATTTAAAAATAATAATATTAATAAAATTTATTTAAGATTAATCTGTTAAATATACGTTATAAATAAATAAGTAACGTTTTGTTCATTTAAAAGCTTAGATAAAATACTCAGGTTACATTACGGGAGAAAGTAGCTTCCAATTAAAGGAGTAATTAAATGAAGTACGTTGCTTTCTCTTTGTTAGAGTAAAGTACCAGGTCTCTCCGGTAGCTTCCAATTTCGCAACACGGACGCCATCCAGTTCACCTGACGCATCTCGATACACCCGTGTCACGATGTCAAAATGTAATTTACAGCAGCCTTTTACAGGCCGCGCGGAGAAGCCAAGCTCGATCTTCCTCGCGTTTTACGTTTACTCGCGCGCGCGTTTGACAACGTGCGCCCGTAGCAACGTGGCGGTGAGAAGTCGGACACGAAATCGATAGACTCGCGCATTTATATCCCCCTCGATAACGCGCGCCAGCATGACTGACCGCCAGGGTTTTCACAAAAACCCCCTTCCCCGAGCTTTTTGTTAGCCGACACCGTTGGCGACTTGTTGACGGATTACACGCGAAAAGTATTAATAACGTGTTCGCCGACCCTTCCCAACCTACCCTCTGGTCTCCGTCCCGAACACGTTTCGCATACGAAAGTCGCCAAGAGAAGAAAGTCCGCTTTTCTTACTCGGAAACGTCGACCTACAACGCCACGCCGTCAACGATCGCCCGCGCCACTTTTCGCCCCCCGCTTCGGCCTCCTCATCGCTTTTCCGTCAGCGTCGGGTCTGAAATCTGAGATTCGGAATCCGGACGGGTGGCGGCGAGTCATCGCTTAAAATGAAACCGTTTCGAGGGAAAAATTCGCCTTATTCGATATATTCCCTTGTCCCGCTTTACATGCGGCACACCTTTCAATATTTCGCGACGGCGGATATTTTATTGCGCATCGACGACGCCGGGTATTTGTGGATATATTAAATGCGTCGGCTGGTACGTCTCGAAAGTCTTGCGCCTTCCTATTCAAGCACGAATATCCGAAAAGGATGGAATGACAGCTTCCTGTTCCATGTCAAGATATCGATTCTCGCTTTCTGAGCTATTAGGAAATAAAAAATAGAAAAGGTTTTGAGGATAATAATCAATAATTCAATTTTTCACTCGCGATTTTTAGCAACAATATACTGCAAAGTATAAACTCATGCCATGTTGATTAACGTGCAAACAAGCCCCGAAATTTCTATTTTACGGATATTTTGGAATTATTTCTCGGTCGCATATTACATTTCTTCTTTTCTTATCATGCTGAGATCATCTGCTTCCGAGCAGCTTACGATTATAACCGTGCCGTTAAAACGATCGTAAACTCAACTGCGATTAAAGTAGCCCTATTATATAGATAATGGCTAAAGATAATAGCTTTGAGGACGCGTCAATTGTCGACCGTATTATAACACACTTTTATACGTTATTTCAGCATTAGTTGAGAGAAATATAACACGCATATTATTACTTAAATATATTTTATGAAACAAAAATTTTCAACATCAATAAAGTTGATATAAAGCCTTATCTTTTTTTATTCTCAGAAATTTTTTTTTGCGAAAAGAAAACAATTCTTTCTACAATAAAGGATTTAAATACTTGAACATCAAAATGTTTTTGCTTTTATCGCGAATATCATAAGTTTAATTAAAACTGTATCTCCTTAATCATCTCAATAATTATAATAATATATTATCACTAGATATAATAATATATTTCTTTTCATATCACATATACTGAGTTATTTGAAAAGAAGAACATTATCAAATTGTATTCATTGCTTGAAAACATTGATTATGTTTAAAATATACGAATATTATTTTGCGCCAAAGATTGAATATTTCATGAATATTTCGGTTCAATGCCAAATTTTCGACGTACGAGCACATGAAATAACTTTCTCTTTGCCTTGCATAAACCATCGCGCGTCACGCATCCTCATATTACCTCATATTAGCTCGCATACAGAAGCGTCGGATAATGAGCAAATAATTATTGGCCCTTTAATACTCGCTACGCTTTTATCCGCGTTTCAGTAGCGTTCTCGCGCTTATGATGAAACTCGCAATTTCGAACGAATAAAGTTTAACGACGAATTCCGAACGAATGCATCACTATCGCTAGCGAAATTCGATTTTGGTACCGCTTGCCGTGGACATGGACAACATAACGTTACATTCGATCCAACAGCATCGCTGTAAATAATACATCGCAATAAATATCACAATTACATGTAGCGTAGCCATGAGCTACTCAAGCGATTGTTCGTTGATGTAAAGGGAATATATTACTATTGTTTTGCACACAATAGATTAAAACGTATAATAATTACAGGTGGTTCTTGAAATATTAATAATTACGAAAAATATACTCCAAATCCGTATGTATGATCGAGAAGACGATAACGATACGTGTTACGGTGCACAGCTGGTCGAAATAAATCATTCGTACAGAGAAGGAGCGAGATGCGAATCTCTTTTGCCTTTCGTTAAGGAAAGTCTATGACATTTGGCCGGACAGTTAGTAAATAACACGTAACAATAAATGCCGCTATTTCTCCCGTTGATTAGGGGGAAACGAGGCATTCAGTTCGACGCGGAATCTCGGCGCGAGAAAGGCAACACAAAGTGTTGAGCGTGCGAGTATCGAACGGCCCGGGCTGTTGACCCTACTGTGTGCGAACCGCTATTAACCTACGGAAGCAGCGCGCACGGCTGGCTACATACGACGGGTTACTACTTAACGCGCGTAGACCTGTTTACTGTAAGCGCGGCAAAGCGTTATTTCGCACTCCACCGTTATAAACTACATGAAATACGACGCGCTCGCGATTGCATCGGCACTTGCGGGTAGGTAAGAAAGGCAAGAAAGGGGCTAACGTCTATTTCTGGGATATCTACGGTCAGAAGAAGCTAGATTTTGCGGCGGCGATAAACGCACGCGGCCCAGAGCTTGCGAAAGCTGGCGGCGAGCGAACCGAAGGGTTGCATCGGTGCGCGAAAAATATGCGCGACGCGTGAAAAAGCGCTACGTAAAAAGGATATCGGGAAAAAAATTCCGGAGAGATTATGAGGGAGGAAAATTTTAATAAAATTTAATATGCAGGAAAGGGGAGAGAGAAAAAGAGAGAGAACGGATATATTTTATATATACACACATCACTTGTGTTGTGTTTCTTCGTCTGCTGATTTTTAACAAATTTAAAAGGCAAATTTTTTATAAAAAATAAATTTTCTATTAATAGAATTCTTATTTACGATTTAATTACATAACATTTAATTATCGCAAATTAGATTAGATTATTAAAACTTGAATAGTAAAAGAAGATTATCAAGTAAATTTCTTTGTTAATTTTTTTTCTCGTTATATACTGATCTCATGCATCATATAGTAAGAAAAATTCGATATACAGTATTTTTACCGCGATGCAAACGGCGTAACGGATGATTTACCGCGCTCGATTGTACTACTTCCATAAACGCATTCACTATTATGCCTCTCACAAACAGAGTTTATCCTTGCGTGCGTGTATTTAAGATCTCGTATCTCGACGTGACGAGCGAATTCGCCAGCGGCGCTAGCGAGCGCGGTTAATTAATCGTGCCGAACAATCAGATTCGCAGATACTCTCGGTCGATGAAATTAATCGTGGCGCCGATACGATGTATCCACGGCGCCGATAAGACAACCTAATACCGCTCGGCTCTCGATGATAAGGACCTCCTCCTTATACGCAGTTCATATTGTCCTGGCAATGAGGACGCGACGAGAACGCGAGAGCGGTTAATTAATTATACCAACGATCCGATCGCACGGTAAACGAGGCGAGGCATTAATCACGGGTCGCGGCCGGACGTCGCGACGTTTGCAACGTGTTCATATCGCGAGATATGCCGGCTTTCTCGCCGCTCGCTTGCAGAAAAGAGTTCCATTCCCGCCGCAATTAAGCCCGCGATCCGTCTTCGTCGTCCCGCGGAACTGGCAACCGGGATTAATTATCAGCAACCGGCATTTCATTCCGGAAGCGACGAGAAGCGATGCGCGCGCATCGACTTTCTTCTCACGGCCTTTTCCTCACTTTCTATCATATATCGTATTATTTGAATATATTTTGTTCTGTTGTCATGCGGGACGAATGACATGCTCGAAATTATTCGCGGAATAATTTAGGATTAAGAATATTATTAATGTGGCAGTAAGATTAGAAAATTAATCATTCAAGATTGCTCGTTTCTCTAACTTATTATTAAATAAAGTTTGAATAATTTATAGAAATTTCTAAATTAAGAACACACACATTAAAAAGTCCCTGTTTTATCCTCTTTTAAATATATAATAATTTTAATCACATTTTAAAGCTTTTATATTATCAGTTTTATTCTTTAACTTTTTTAATTATTTTCCATGGACTGCTGGATGACTTATATATCATTTTAGTATAAACATATAGTCAAGTTTAGACGATTGAAATAAGATTTGACGATTTGAAAGTTTAGGAAGGGTCTTTTTTCAATATATAATTTTCGCGATTATACAAGCATAAATTTTATATAACAAAAATATTTGCGCAAATGTGCGTCTCAAAATAATAAAAATTGTGTCGAAAATAGAAACTATTTTAAAAATTACGATTTTATTTGTCAGTTTTATACAGACAGCTGGAAACGTCATATCACGTTGCAAATTGAGATGCATAAATTTTTAATCGTTTCACGTCAGAATTTCCTTCGAGGCAATGTAGGTGTAAAATTCACCTTTAGAAACATGACTGACTCAAACTGATGCATGTTATGGATTTCAAGGCTTACAACGGGGCCGTGGTTTTTACTTGCGGGATTTATATATCGTTATCGAGATATTTCGTTTTTTACCTTTTGAATGATTGAATTTTCGACGGAACGATATGATTAAATTAATCGTGACGGACATGTGTAACTTTTTTTACGTTACAACTAACGACAAATTTTCTCTCGATAAATCACATATTCAGATTTATGCAACACTCGGCGATGTTGGTTAAACGAAACGATTTCTGACGTTTTTGTAAAAACAGATGAGATTTATATTTTTTCTTTTTCTTTTAAATAAAAATAATATGAATTTTTTTAGATCTTTTTTGCTTCTTTAAAAGACATTAATTTTCCGTATTCCTGTAGCTACAAAAGAATTTTAATGATCTGTAATATTTTAATATTTTATACTTAATATTAAATTAAATTATTACTTTAATTTAAAAGATAACAGAAATTGGGTTTGAACTTCTAGAGCTTATTTAAATTTATTTTATTGCCGTAAAAATGTCGTTCTTTGAAAACTATAATTAGTCGAATTGCAGTGAAGCAAATATTGACAGCTGATTGCATCTGCAACTGCATTTATCGAAAAATCCTGTTTCAACACAAACCTTTTATCGATGATAGATAAACACGGCTAGCTGACAATCAATATGATAGACTTTTATTACATATATTGTAAAAAAAGAAAAATGAAGATGTTTGTGACGGTTTTATATGTCAAAACGTGCAACGTGGATAAACTTGATTTATGAATGTTGCTCATGAATACTCGAGTTCGAATAATATTCCGTTTTTCAGAAATATCGATGTCAGTCAAACGTAAAGATTCCCGAATTTTTAACATTTAAATTACTAGCACTATTTTGTACTTGAATAAAATATTAAGAACCGAAAAATATAAGCCAGGTGCTCTTCTGCATTATATATTAATATTATCTTAGTCAAGCAATGATTTAAATAATCCGGAATAATAGTCAGAAATAGATTTAATATTTAAGGAGTTTGTATAAATAGGTCCTATAACTTTTTTTCTTATCGGTGCACAATCAAAAAGTCCAGTTTATACAGCGTTAGAAATGTCACAAAATTCGAAATTTGTGACAAACAGAATAGAATATATTTTTATTAAATATTATTTACACGCGCTAAACCGATCAAGCCGCCATAATAGTACCCCGTCGCATTTTCCACATTGCGGGAAAATAATTGTGTCCCCTGTCACATCCGGATCCCTCGCCCCTTTCGCTGTTATGTACATACAGCGTAAATCCTCTCGAATGGGGGAAGGGAAGAGATCGTACAATTGGCATTGTTGCTCCAACCGTCAAAAATTACACCGACACTCTGCGGCGAGCGGCGTGAATCGCTATAAACAATAGTCGACAGCAATATCATCGAGCCGGATATAATTTTGTTCGAAACGCATCGAGTACCAGGCGCGTTACATCGCGCATCAGTCTGTCCGAAACAAGGAATTGTAAAATCGACATCTGTAAAAAATCAAAAATTTTGTATAATAAACCTACCCCCCGCGGCGTCCATTAAAAACGACCGGTTTGCTACACCAGTGAAACGGGAGAGAAAAAAGAGATTCGCTGTTACTGCAATTCGCTATGACATAGGATTCAAATTATATTTATGGAAATATGCAAAATATGTGTGTGATGAAAAAATATTCTACACATATTTTATATTTTCCCGAAACTAGATTTTTTTTTCGAATTCTTGAGAGTTTTATTGTATTATATTTTCTATATTTTGTAATTTGTTAAAATTTTCGTTTATTAATATTGCATATTTAGCGTCTCTCTTGCTCTACGTTTATATTTTTTATGTATCTCTGACGATATTATTTAAAATTTTGTTACGATCTTATTAATCTTTAACACTAAATAATTTTGCAACCAAAGAATATTAATTATCACACTTTTTTTCATACCACGAATTTCAAATCCTTATTAAGGCAAGTAGAGTATTTGGAAAAAGTTTGAAAATTTACTTTGGTTGAAATGGAAACGGGAAAGATACATTGCTGCTCATATGTTAGCTCTTCTGAAGAACGTCTCGAAAGGAAGCTCAAGCCTGGAACTTGTAAACAGAAAAAGGTACCCTAACGAGAAGCGATTCTGGACGAAGAAATTCATCGGTGGTTCGCAGAACCGGAAATGCGGTTTCCAGAGCCGCGCCCGTTCTAAAACGCCGATAAGAAGGATCGAGGCGAGCGGCAAAAAAACGGCTCTTTATCGCTTTTTTTCGGTCGCGGCCGGTCGACAGACGACGTCGTTCGGCGACCGTTTCACGATGACCGGAAAATGGAGAAGTACGTCGAAGAAATGCGCGAAAGTCCGTCTTCTCTTTCCGCTTCGAGCGGTTATCGCGAAGGGAATCATTATACCGACTGGTTGGCGCGCGAATTCGGCCATTTTTTCGCCGGGGATTAACTCGTCCGTTGTATTAATGACCGCGCAGTACGGGATTATCCGTCGGGATTTCTCTCTCTCCGTGCGGGTCCGTCTTTCACGCGGAACGAACCTCTTCGCAAAATTGATTGCGCTTACGCGAGTCGGAGGGCTCGCCGGAGAAAGACTGAAGGAGGAAGATAGGAGTCCAACCGCGTTGAATGATGAATTAAACTAAGTTTAAACGCAACGCGATTTTTCCTCTTTTCAACGAAACAATTAAAAATATTATTATAAATCGACATTATATTTTGTCGACAAAGGGCGAAGCAAAAAAAAAATTGCAGAATTAGGAAAGTAGGAGGAGTCCCTCAAGAGATTCAAACGAGAAAGCAAGACTCGCCGAGAAATTAATTAATTCCCACGAGATTTGCGGTTATTAATTATTTTCGCTGTAATTGGCATTCTTCCATTGGACGCGCTTGGTTCGTGACAGCTCTGCTGGGAGAAAAAAAAATGCAAACTTTTGTACGATGTTGCGTGTTATCGACACAACGCGCTTTTGAGACTCGTTACGTAGGAATAATCAGTACGAGGTTCTGTGTGCATGCAAATCGATCTTTATTCGCCCAAGTAGAAACCCTGTAACCATAAAATTCTCATCGGCATGAATTCATTCTCTCGCTCGCGAATCAATCTTAATACTGACTTTCTGCCTTCTATTGTGTTTTGAATGGTACAAAGAAAGGTTGGTACTTAATTAGAATTAATAATTAGTGAGACGTAATGCTTTCCAGTGATATTAACCACTCCTTAGGATTTAATTCAAAGATCGCCGCAAAGTTATTTTCTATTGTTAACTTTCTTTCTGTGAAACTCGTCAAGATTGATAAAATAGTGAGTTATTTAGGGATTTTGAAGGGACTTAGAAGAGAAAACTTTGAAGATTAAGAATGCAAAGCTAGCTTTTTTCTGACACGTAGCATTGTAATTTGTAAAAATAAAAGTTTATTTTAGAGCTATATATAATCCATCTTGAAAGTAATATTTATATCGAAATAACGATTGATGATATTCGACAGAGAATGTAAAAAGAAAGGCAATGCAAACGATATTTCCTTAATAAATATCTGGCACTAATCATTTATTATCACACATTAATTTTCAACTTGAATGTTTTAACAATTAAACTTCAAACTAAATTTTCGTCAAACTCTCAAGCGCACTAGAATTTATCAGAGGATTGAATCTCTTGTGTCTACAGAAGTTGATCTAGTTGTTCTCAAACATATATTATTTATGATATCAGATATACACTGGCAAACAATAAGAGAATAATCATAAAATTGTAGAAGCAATAACTTATAATACGATAGAATTTGAGAACAACTGATTATCGATTATGCTTGACTTGATACGCTTCGAGACGTTGGATGCGTCCGGCGATTAAAAATAAAGAAGGGTTGCTTTTTTCTCGTTTCAGAACCCTGCGAGAAGACTTACTGCGCTTGGGGCGCGACGTGCGTCGTGTCCGAAAACGGCAAGGCTCTGTGTCAGTGTCCTGCGGATTGTCCTTTGACTTCCGATCCTGTCTGCGGCTCCGACGACGTGACCTACACGAATTACTGTCACTTACGACAGGCGAGCTGCCACAAAAGGAAAAACACCAGAGTGAAGCATCAGGGTGCATGCGGTGAGTACTCAACTGTTGTTTTTTACAATACACGTCTGCCCAGAAAAATGATATCGTTCAGAAAAAAAAAATGATAAAACCGAGATTTCTCAAAAATATAAAGAATTTATCTTTTACATTAACTGTAAACATTTTCCTAATTCCTTTCTTCAATCCTGATTAAAATTTTTCATGACAAGGATATCGAGTCGCAAATTTAAAGATACAAATAGATAACATAATTTAATTTTAACCTGAATTTATTTAAGCAAGAATTAATTTGAGAGTTATGTATCTTCTTCACTGTTTTCTTGAAATAGAAAAATTCTATTTTCCTTTTTTATTATTTAATGTTAAAGACTCGATCAGCTTTAATCTCATAATATTTGTTCGATTCGATTACATCGTTATGTATTATGAATATGAATATATTTTATTATTTTATCGATGCTGCTATTCGTAATAAAAGTATAGATTGCAAATTTATTTACGATATTACCATAACGATAATGTTTTTCTGGGTTTTTTCAAATGAAATTATTCATTTGGATATTGCTCGAGAACGAAAGCTACTCTCGAACGCGTGGCGTGACCAATCGAAAAGGAGAGATTCCCAGAAATATAAATAAAATTGTTTAAAATTTAACACATGTCGATTTTCTCATATAAAAATTTAATTTTGTCGATTAATTATCCTCTGAATTATCTTATGAGGGGAACCATATTATTATATTATTCTAATTATATGTAAAACCACTGCTTTTCTCAAAGGCGTTAATAAGTTTTTCGTTCAGATATAAATCTAATTAAATAGCGAACTTAATGTTATCGACGAATTTTCTTAATACACTAAGCAGTGAGAAATCTTTTACAAAGTAAAGTGGAAGAATACTGATGGAAGATTAATGTTGTCGATTTAACGTCACGTGGAAGGTTTTAAGATGAGTTACTTATCGCAAGACCCATTATACCTCGCATTACTCATCCAGGGTTAAGCGGCGACAAAGCCAAGCTAAAACTTTCAAGCCCGAGACTCGGATCTGTCGTAGGTCGCGGTGTGTTGGCAGCCTTTTAAACTTTAATTCGTTCAACATGCTCGCCCAAGTGCTTTCCGATCCTCGAGATCTTTCTCCAGGATTCAGCAGAATATCTGAGAACTAAACGCGCGGTACTTGGCAAAAAATCGACTGGATACTCAGAAAAGAGGAAGAAAGAGAGAGAGAGAGAGAGAGAGAGGGAGACATGTATGTGGAAGCCGCAGGGAAACAGGACTTCGTATACTACGAAACGTACTTTATCACTCTCCGCTCTCTTTTTACCCGTCTATCCCGCGGGATTCCCAGTCTGCCATGAATTAACCAGCATCCGATACGCGATTTTTACTCCCGGTCTCGTCTCGATCCCGCTGCGCGCTGATTCTCAAAACGATCTTTTATTCAAGACGAGACTACACGCGAGCGCGCGCACGCGCGCGCTTGTTGTTCGTCTCCCGTCCCGTTATATACACGCGGTAGAGGGGTGTTCCTTTTGAACATCAACGATGGAGAGAAATACTTGGGCGAATCGCGCGGAGTGTTACGCAAATGGAATGCGTTACCATTATCCTCCCTTTCCCTGCTGTATCCGGCGTGTTCCATCCATGGAAATTATGGCGATAACATGCGCGAGAGATAGAGCAGTCCCGGCCGACGCAAATTCTTCCTGACGCCTCGCAAATGTGGGATTCGCGCGGATGCGATTTGGAGCGCGAGACGTGTAATAGGCGGATTGGATCTCGCTTTGATGTTCGAATTCGTGGAACTGGTGGGCCACCGTTTGCGATAAGTGTTACCTCCCCCCCCCCTCAATTACCATATTGATCCCGAAGTAAAATTCGTGTCGCGAAGACGAGCCTGAAAGAATAGCGCCGAGAGATGATCCCGATTTGAGCTGCGAATTTCTTGATAGTTACAATTTCTCAGACTTTATGATCTCTTTTGATTAATGTCTCACGTCGCTCCCCGTCGAGGCTGGCGACGTGAATCCCCTTTTGAAAACGTCGTACAAAGGCGCCCATTTTCCGCGTCATTGTCTTGGTCGTGGCGGACGACGGTTCAAGTTTCTCGCGGGAGGTGATTCAGCCGTTTCGTGAGCTCTACTTAACGCTTTCACCCACAACCTTAGACACGGCCCGTTCCAATTAATCGCCGTTCCAAAGACGGTGTGTCTTGAAAGACCGGACAATGCGGACGCGCAAGGTCATGAAAGCTCAAGTACCCATCTTAGCGTTAAAAGGACGTGCGAGAAGCTGCAAGGTCGTGAAACCTTCCGTCCGACTGGCGCACAATGCTAAGCGCTCCTTATCGTACATTTTGAGCGTCTCGAGATTCTACTTCGTTACTTCCAAGTTTCTCTGAAATATGCAGTTGTGTACGCATCGTAAAATCGAATCGAAAGATTTAACGTTACAACGATTTACCCAGTTTTCACAAATACTCTTTAAGAAAATTAAATTTATATATGAAATAAATTTAATTCCCTTTTAAATTAAAATAAAAGGTAAAAACAGGTTAAATCATTGTTGCATTGAATATTTCCATCACGATACTTATACATTTTTATTCTGAAATATTTTCGTCGTGATCTTAAAAAGATTGCAATTTATCGATATCTAAAATAGTCCATGGAGCGTTTAGAAAAATTTAGCTTAATAACGTTACAGTATCGAATTATATATATCAAGTCCTTTTAATATTTATTGACGATATTTCGAATCTGAATTGACCTTTTAGTTCCTATACAATATCCTGGTTTTTATTCACATGAGGTAAAAATCGCGTTCAGCTCTTAATATAGCATGCGAGTACGGATTTTCGCTTTTGTAAATGGGCGAGTCTCGTAACAGTCGACTGTCATTCCGCAGGGTACACTCATAATCATGCCGCATACACAATACAGTAGGCAATCTAGAGACAAATGAGGGAGAAGAGAAGTGGACGTAATGATGAAGGAAGCAGCCGCACAAAAGGATAGAGATATCGCTCAGAAATGAGACGAAAATAAAATTGCGAGGCAAAGCTTGGTGTCGCTCGTATAGATATCTGTGCGAATACACGTCCTCTTCTCCTCTTTCGCTTTTGCTCTTCTCATATTATTTCGCTCTCTGCGTTTTCCTCCCGTCCTTCTCTTCTCCCCATATCCGATCTCCTCCGCTCCTATTTCGCACACGTACACACACACGCACATATGACATATATAGAACATTTCTTATTCGTGCCGTCGCCTTCAAGCCGGTAGTCGTTCTACAAGCAACTCGGTACGTAAATTATTATGCGAACAAACAATGCGAAACGAGCGTTCCAATGTCTCATAAAACAACACGAATCCCAAGCGATTTTCGCGGCTCAGGATCTCCCCCGAACGACTACCGCCTTCTTCCCTCCTCCGTTCGTTTAGAATTCTTTAGCGAGATGATATCCGTAAATTCTCTAAAATTATATTATACATATACCGCGAACCCGAATCAATCCTTTGATCGTTATACACATCGCAAAATGTTTATTACGCTTAAAATTAGATAGAATCATTTGTTAGCTTTGCAGAGCACAATTACAGTTTAAACTTGTAAAAGTTTTAACTAATTAAAAAATAAAATTATATAATATTATATATAAATTATATACATATATTATATAAATATATATGTATACATATATATTTATAAATTATATATAAATAATATATTAAATTATTTGTAAATTGTTATTATGATGGTGGAAATTTAAAGTTTTATTCTATCTCTTTTTCTCTCTTCAAAAAATAATTAATTTGAATTAATTGTTAGCTTTTTTCTAAAATTTATCCAAACTATCAATACATTGTATCAAAGTCTGCCGATATCGTGTTATCGTTGAAAAATGAAAAACGCTAACACCGTGATTTGAAAATCATACATCAGACTTTTTTTCTTTTATTTTGCTTACATTTTCGTAATATTTCATCGTTCTCGCTCTGAAACTGTAAAACTCCTTTGTATACTCGCCATTAATCAACTTATCCTATCATAGACTCTTCAAGGAAGCGAACGACAAAGGTAGATGAATCGTATAGATGAAGGAGCGCGGAGGCAGAATGAATGATAAGCGCCGTCTTAAGCGAGCTTCCGTTCCCTCGTACTTTTGCCGACTGAAGAAACAGAAAGCTCCATCTCTCTCTCTCTCTCTCTCTCTTTCTCTCTCTGTCTCTTGCACGCGCGCGTGCAAAGAGCTTTATCTGTTTACTTCAGACGTTGTGCGACGTGCCTCTCATTGCTTAGTCTATATTCACGATGGCAAAGTCTATAATTTAGTCGGTGCAAGATCCAACCTCCAAAGGGATCAAGGCGACGCCCTATATAATTCAATCCGCACGGAAACAGAGATAGCGCGAGCTCGCTATAAAATCTACGAATAAATTATGCATCCTCGGTGTCGGGGATGCTGTGGCTATCGCAATTTAAAAGACCCCTTTTACGTATCCGCGAGAGTTGATATATTCCATATATATTTCAAAAAATGTTTTCATTCTATTATTCAGAGCGATCACATTCATGTCCAACCGCTGTCAAAAAATTATTATAAAATTTTCTGTTTGACGTTTTGCATTGAAGTATAAAAATCGTGCTATTTATGAAGTCCAATGTTTTATCTAGTCAGTGTAAAAGACAGTGGCTGTAATTCAATCGCTGTGAAGCTCATGCTGCGAGGAAACGAAGAGATCGGAAAGCTGTCCACTATAATTCAATCAAACGCGACGTACGCGAGATACGCGACGTTTCGAGATCGAAAGCGAGTACAGCGAGTTACAGAGGCTTGATACTCATCGCTTATTGTTAGTGTTAGGAATAAAAAGTACGAAGCACTGCTTTATGAAGCTGTAGTTTTGAAAAGCGTTTAAAAAAAGAGAGAGAGAGAGAGAGAGAGAGGGAGACATGTATGTGGAAGCCGCAGGGAAACAGGACTTCGTATACTACGAAACGTACTTTATCACTCTCCGCTCTCTTTTTACCCGTCTATCCCGCGGGATTCCCAGTCTGCCATGAATTAACCAGCATCCGATACGCGATTTTTACTCCCGGTCTCGTCTCGATCCCGCTGCGCGCTGATTCTCAAAACGATCTTTTATTCAAGACGAGACTACACGCGAGCGCGCGCACGCGCGCGCTTGTTGTTCGTCTCCCGTCCCGTTATATACACGCGGTAGAGGGGTGTTCCTTTTGAACATCAACGATGGAGAGAAATACTTGGGCGAATCGCGCGGAGTGTTACGCAAATGGAATGCGTTACCATTATCCTCCCTTTCCCTGCTGTATCCGGCGTGTTCCATCCATGGAAATTATGGCGATAACATGCGCGAGAGATAGAGCAGTCCCGGCCGACGCAAATTCTTCCTGACGCCTCGCAAATGTGGGATTCGCGCGGATGCGATTTGGAGCGCGAGACGTGTAATAGGCGGATTGGATCTCGCTTTGATGTTCGAATTCGTGGAACTGGTGGGCCACCGTTTGCGATAAGTGTTACCTCCCCCCCCCCTCAATTACCATATTGATCCCGAAGTAAAATTCGTGTCGCGAAGACGAGCCTGAAAGAATAGCGCCGAGAGATGATCCCGATTTGAGCTGCGAATTTCTTGATAGTTACAATTTCTCAGACTTTATGATCTCTTTTGATTAATGTCTCACGTCGCTCCCCGTCGAGGCTGGCGACGTGAATCCCCTTTTGAAAACGTCGTACAAAGGCGCCCATTTTCCGCGTCATTGTCTTGGTCGTGGCGGACGACGGTTCAAGTTTCTCGCGGGAGGTGATTCAGCCGTTTCGTGAGCTCTACTTAACGCTTTCACCCACAACCTTAGACACGGCCCGTTCCAATTAATCGCCGTTCCAAAGACGGTGTGTCTTGAAAGACCGGACAATGCGGACGCGCAAGGTCATGAAAGCTCAAGTACCCATCTTAGCGTTAAAAGGACGTGCGAGAAGCTGCAAGGTCGTGAAACCTTCCGTCCGACTGGCGCACAATGCTAAGCGCTCCTTATCGTACATTTTGAGCGTCTCGAGATTCTACTTCGTTACTTCCAAGTTTCTCTGAAATATGCAGTTGTGTACGCATCGTAAAATCGAATCGAAAGATTTAACGTTACAACGATTTACCCAGTTTTCACAAATACTCTTTAAGAAAATTAAATTTATATATGAAATAAATTTAATTCCCTTTTAAATTAAAATAAAAGGTAAAAACAGGTTAAATCATTGTTGCATTGAATATTTCCATCACGATACTTATACATTTTTATTCTGAAATATTTTCGTCGTGATCTTAAAAAGATTGCAATTTATCGATATCTAAAATAGTCCATGGAGCGTTTAGAAAAATTTAGCTTAATAACGTTACAGTATCGAATTATATATATCAAGTCCTTTTAATATTTATTGACGATATTTCGAATCTGAATTGACCTTTTAGTTCCTATACAATATCCTGGTTTTTATTCACATGAGGTAAAAATCGCGTTCAGCTCTTAATATAGCATGCGAGTACGGATTTTCGCTTTTGTAAATGGGCGAGTCTCGTAACAGTCGACTGTCATTCCGCAGGGTACACTCATAATCATGCCGCATACACAATACAGTAGGCAATCTAGAGACAAATGAGGGAGAAGAGAAGTGGACGTAATGATGAAGGAAGCAGCCGCACAAAAGGATAGAGATATCGCTCAGAAATGAGACGAAAATAAAATTGCGAGGCAAAGCTTGGTGTCGCTCGTATAGATATCTGTGCGAATACACGTCCTCTTCTCCTCTTTCGCTTTTGCTCTTCTCATATTATTTCGCTCTCTGCGTTTTCCTCCCGTCCTTCTCTTCTCCCCATATCCGATCTCCTCCGCTCCTATTTCGCACACGTACACACACACGCACATATGACATATATAGAACATTTCTTATTCGTGCCGTCGCCTTCAAGCCGGTAGTCGTTCTACAAGCAACTCGGTACGTAAATTATTATGCGAACAAACAATGCGAAACGAGCGTTCCAATGTCTCATAAAACAACACGAATCCCAAGCGATTTTCGCGGCTCAGGATCTCCCCCGAACGACTACCGCCTTCTTCCCTCCTCCGTTCGTTTAGAATTCTTTAGCGAGATGATATCCGTAAATTCTCTAAAATTATATTATACATATACCGCGAACCCGAATCAATCCTTTGATCGTTATACACATCGCAAAATGTTTATTACGCTTAAAATTAGATAGAATCATTTGTTAGCTTTGCAGAGCACAATTACAGTTTAAACTTGTAAAAGTTTTAACTAATTAAAAAATAAAATTATATAATATTATATATAAATTATATACATATATTATATAAATATATATGTATACATATATATTTATAAATTATATATAAATAATATATTAAATTATTTGTAAATTGTTATTATGATGGTGGAAATTTAAAGTTTTATTCTATCTCTTTTTCTCTCTTCAAAAAATAATTAATTTGAATTAATTGTTAGCTTTTTTCTAAAATTTATCCAAACTATCAATACATTGTATCAAAGTCTGCCGATATCGTGTTATCGTTGAAAAATGAAAAACGCTAACACCGTGATTTGAAAATCATACATCAGACTTTTTTTCTTTTATTTTGCTTACATTTTCGTAATATTTCATCGTTCTCGCTCTGAAACTGTAAAACTCCTTTGTATACTCGCCATTAATCAACTTATCCTATCATAGACTCTTCAAGGAAGCGAACGACAAAGGTAGATGAATCGTATAGATGAAGGAGCGCGGAGGCAGAATGAATGATAAGCGCCGTCTTAAGCGAGCTTCCGTTCCCTCGTACTTTTGCCGACTGAAGAAACAGAAAGCTCCATCTCTCTCTCTCTCTCTCTCTCTTTCTCTCTCTGTCTCTTGCACGCGCGCGTGCAAAGAGCTTTATCTGTTTACTTCAGACGTTGTGCGACGTGCCTCTCATTGCTTAGTCTATATTCACGATGGCAAAGTCTATAATTTAGTCGGTGCAAGATCCAACCTCCAAAGGGATCAAGGCGACGCCCTATATAATTCAATCCGCACGGAAACAGAGATAGCGCGAGCTCGCTATAAAATCTACGAATAAATTATGCATCCTCGGTGTCGGGGATGCTGTGGCTATCGCAATTTAAAAGACCCCTTTTACGTATCCGCGAGAGTTGATATATTCCATATATATTTCAAAAAATGTTTTCATTCTATTATTCAGAGCGATCACATTCATGTCCAACCGCTGTCAAAAAATTATTATAAAATTTTCTGTTTGACGTTTTGCATTGAAGTATAAAAATCGTGCTATTTATGAAGTCCAATGTTTTATCTAGTCAGTGTAAAAGACAGTGGCTGTAATTCAATCGCTGTGAAGCTCATGCTGCGAGGAAACGAAGAGATCGGAAAGCTGTCCACTATAATTCAATCAAACGCGACGTACGCGAGATACGCGACGTTTCGAGATCGAAAGCGAGTACAGCGAGTTACAGAGGCTTGATACTCATCGCTTATTGTTAGTGTTAGGAATAAAAAGTACGAAGCACTGCTTTATGAAGCTGTAGTTTTGAAAAGCGTTTAAAAAAAGAGGTAAGAATAAACGAGTTTTGAAGATTTGCTAGTGATAGAAAAGTAATAGGATTGGCACTATTATAGGGGAGAGAATAAATGTCTACTTTAATTTATAATTCTAAAATTATCTACTTTTACCCCTTCAATTAAATATTTTGAAATAAATTTAAAGTCGATTTTTTTAATAGAAATATTAATCATTTTTATAGGATGATTAAAAATATAAAACATAACACTTCTTTTACACAAATCACACAGATTCAAAAAATGCGCAAATAAAAAAGAGATAAAACCTATTTAATTTTGTTTAATTTAAGAGTCGGGCTTTGAACAGAAATTTAATTTAAGTCCTCGTTATATATGTACAATATATAAAAAGATTAACATTGTAATCGAAAAATCGGAAAAAAGCGGTGATACCAGAACATCATGTATAAATTCATCTACATTTTTGATTCCCTATATGTATCTGTTTTATTTTACTTTATAATGTATATATTCAAAAATAGGATTCCATGCAACATCGGATTCATATGCAGTATATTCTTTTTCCAAAATCATCAACAAAGCACTGAATTATCGTCGCTATAAAATGTTTAAGAATAGGACAAGCTGCAATCGTGCAAGATTGCAATTTATGACATTTATAAATTCGCAGTTTTTTGTCACTTATACTTAAAGCATAATGATATAATAATTCAATGTTCGATTTTGTCGATTCTGTCCATCTAATGTTAAAAAATTGTCAAAAATGAGGTCTTGTCTTAATTCTAAAATTAAAAAAAAAGAAGTAGAAGAGATATCTTGATTTCATTGATCATGAAGGGATTTTCCTTATTCTTGCATATTTTATATAAACTTGATTTTTTCGCTTACTGTAAAATTGGTATCTATAAATAACACAAATATTTTATCGTAAAAAATAGTTCACGTGGGAAAGGAAAAAATATCATCTAGAAGAATCAAAATTAGTTGTGTATGAGGAAGTAATATCTGATATATTTAAATTTGGAAAATGTACTGCGCTTGCTTGAATAAAATTGCACCAAAAATTAATTTTTCTACGTTCATAACCGTGTTCGTAAATTCAACAGATTTTTTTCTAAACACGAAAAACCCGCCAACGAAATAAATTCACTACATCGCAATTGAGTTAGATAATAAAACGTATCCACTATTTTGTAATATATTATAAGAGAACCAAAGCAAACAAAAATATAAGAAGTTAAAAGATTTAGAATTGAATTAAGTGAATAAAATATATATGCGTGATATTTTAAACATATTTGCTAAAATTGTTTATATTTTGGACAAGTTTCTTATAATACTTTTTTCGAGAATTATTTAGAATCTATATATATTACAAAATGTCTTATAATTACAATTATGAAAATAATTTTAAAAAACTTTGAATTATAATACTAAAAAATAAACATATTGCATAATTCGTTTAAACTTTATCACAATTTTATCATAGCACGATTGTACCTTTTGCTCTCTCGGGGCATAAAACGTGAGCGTTTCACGGTACTTGACAGCGGTAATAAAATTAAGGTACATTAGAAGAGAATGAAAAAAACTATGAGAACTCATCCCAATTACCGTGAACTCGTCTTTTCTTTTCTCGCGACGGTGTATGAACAGTAGAGCGAAAATGGCGAGAAATTAAATTAATTTTATCGGCTTAGGCCTTTTCCTATCCGGATGCCGCCCTCTAATCCCTGCTCTTTCGATTCAC
>NW_021852868.1:35773-98534 GCF_003651465.1 Formica exsecta | reverse complement strand
TTCCGATTCACATCACGCCACCGGAAATATTTCCGCTATCTCTCGTTCCTGTTTCTTGTCTTTTTTCCGAGGTTTATTTAAGAGATACCAAAGAGTTGTTGACATAGTTGAAATATTCTTCCCCGATATTGCTAAAATTGTTGATACACATTTATACGACGATAGTCGTATAAAAGAATCAAGAAAAATGAAGTTATGTAGAAAATGTTTAAATATTACACATTTTTTGCTTGCTAGATTTTTTTAAGATTATCTAGATTTTATTCTCCAAGATTTAATTCTCCAAGATTTAATTCTCCATAATTTCTGTATACTTTATTTCCCAATATATATATATATACATCTATCAAACATAAAAGTAGAAAATTTATAGCAAATTTCTCGCAAGGTTCTTAAGGAATCTTACATTTCCTATTGCTACTATTGCAAAATTGCAAGCTAATTCGCTTATGTTGGAATAGAACTTCTTTAATTAATACGCGCTCTCATTCCAATATACGCGTAACTACTTTCTATCTCGGAGCTTTCTCTCATAAAAGTTACCTCTCGCGCAGTTATTTAAATTAGATTTTAATCTCACCGCCGCCTAACTCTCGGCTGCCACTTGATATCGATGGCAGAAAATAATCCGAGGGATGCTGAAGAGGTCATCGACGATGTAATCGGCAAATTTTTACGATAATTTCACCGTCGAGGACGACGGAAAATCGAAATCTGCATTCAAAAGAGAGAGAGAGAGAGAGAGTAATTAAATTAATCATTATCTATGTCTCGTCGGGCACACTTCATTACGTTTCTTGACTCTCCAAGTTGCTCGACCTCGACGATGAAGTTTTATCAAACTTTAGCCGATGATGAACGACCGATGTACTCGTCCGGGTCGACCCGCCGATGGTGTCAAGCGATCAAAGTCGAATGCGCGGCAATACCGCGCGTTTTTCCGTCGCGTCGCGGACACGGCAGGATCGAGCGATCCTGCAAAAAGGGCGCTTTTTACGACCTTTAAAATGAAGCTCTGTCCGCTGCGCCGGACGCGCATTTGGGTCACCGAAGTGCAGTTTTTGCCGAAGCGCCAGCCGCGTCGGTGTTAAACGATTCTCGTGAAATCCACGTGGTGAACGTTTTGCGATAACCACGTCAAAATCGAAACGAGAAAATCAACTCTGCCGTCAGATCGATCATTATCATCGAATTAATCGCGCTTTTAATCCTTTAGTAGATGTGCTCGAAAATATCTTAACGTGAATTTATTGATTGGAAACACAAATAATTTATAATATCTTGAGGATAATGGTTCAGATTAAATTAAAAAAAAGAATTATGTCACCACGGAATAAAAGAATGGAATCGAAGCTTTTTCTAAAATTTATGATCGATATTTTTTTTCCAGGTCTTTTTCTTTTTCTTTAATGCAAAAAGATTATAAATATCATTAATGCATTTTGAAAGGGTACATTTTTCATCTTTGTTCCTGTTCCGGTAGTGTTAGCGAATATTTTTTCAAATATACATACGGTGAGCGTCGTTGGTGTATTTTTCATTTGCCTTTAGCGCATTCCAACTCGCAGCCGGCGCGATTTTCCCGCAATTCCCTAGCAGAAAAAAAAAGCGAAAAACACAGCGTACGGACGAAATAAATAAATTCACGTGCAATTCCGTCGTCGCCGTTGACGCAGCTTCGGTTCCTCCGACGGGGTGTCTAATGTTCTCCTGCGTCGCCCGTCCTGGAGACGAAAGTGCTTTAGCTTCCCTGCTGCAGGAAGGCAAGCAGCGACTTCCTGATTCTTCGCATACATCTTCATTCCGTGAAATGGCTCCTTTCCATCCCCGTCCCACCGGCGAATCTACTCTTGGTACACTCTCGCTATTCCTCGACTCTCCCGAGACGTGTACGATTCGACAAACTGCCGTTCGCAGAATCCTTTCAAGAGAGCTAGTCATAATTTTTAAACCTGTTTATACTAGTATCCAATTTACCACACACAACCAAGTGAAGTTCAAATATATCATCAATATTTCAGTATTTAATTTAGCAGTATTAAATAATATAAGTAACATATATTAGTAATATACATATTAAATATTAAAAGACCCAACGAATTTTCAATCGTTAAAGTAATAAATATAAGAAATAAATTAGTAGCTTTGTTTTTTATTTATTTTTAAGATTTTTTGACAATAAACTATATTTGCAATTTTTAATGATCGAAAATATTTTTAATAACAAACATGAAAAAGATTACGACATACCGTGATCCTTTTTACAGGCGAAAACAAACTTTATTCCGAGCTAAAAACTCATGGCATTTTCTATTTATGAGAAACAATAAGAAAAGAAATGGGACCAGTTGTTTCTGGCTATAATACGTGTGTTTGATGAACGGTTGTAAAATCTCGCGCAAATATAAGAAGAGCGTTAATATCGAGCAATTGTGCTCGATTCGATATGCATACGGTGTGCGGTTATAAATATTTCGGGCTCGATTGCGTGGAAAATAGCGGGCCATTTACAAGGCGGAATTTAATGCACGAAATTCACAAACGAGAGTACCGTGCATAGAGACAGTACCGATCGCTCGTAATAAAGTATAATTGCTATTCCGATATAACGGCGCTGTTCAATTGATTCATTCGTCCGGAGAAACGCCCACGCATCGCGGCCCGCATGCAGAAAAATTATAGTCGACGGTAATGTCTGGAAAATAGCTTGATACATTTGTCGGCGCGAGCACTTAAGATAATGAAACGTTGAAATTACATCGACAATAATTTGTTACTTTAGCCGACGACGTCGCCTAACTCGACTAGCCGTATAATAATTACCGTTAGCCGTTAAACGTGACTAACGTCGTTCGCCGATTATTATGATGATTAATTCTAACGGTTATTACTTTAATAGAAAACCGTATGGCTAACACATTTCAATTTTTCTTCCATGTCGCAAATGCACTCTATTACTGACTGGGATAAAGCGCTGTCGATTATTTTATGAAACTCTTTTTTTTTATTTAATTTTTATTTAAATGCAAGAGATAATATTTTCTTTAGAGATAATTAAATTCAATAGTATAATAGAATATATATTGTATCATAATTACATATCATATTATAGGTCAATTATTGGAATATATTATTAACCCCAATTCCGTTTTTAAAATAGATTTACTAGTAATTATATATATATAATATAGCAATAATTAAATCTATTAATACTATTTTATAACAGTCATTATGTTATTATTGTCAACATTAATTATTACTATCAATAATTACCATAAATGCTTTTGTTCATCCGACCCGATTGTTACATCATCTCGTTTATAATCCGCTAACAGATTGCGTAATTAAGATTATAATTAATACCGGAAAGAGTCGCCACTGTAATAATGATACCGTGCGATAATTAATTTGTTTTACGCTTCATTAGCGGCTTCGTCGTCGGAAGGTGTATCTCAAGCACTGACGATAACAGATGCGCCTAATCGTGATAATTAATGTAGAAATTTGATATATCAAAATTTAATGAGGCTTTATTGACATATATGAGACACTTACTTTATTTTGTCGATAAAGATTTAATATTATATATATAAACTTAATAAAAGGCTAATCGTGATAATTAATGTAGAAATTTGATATATCAAAATTTAATGAGGCTTTATTGACATATATGAGAGACTTACTTTATCTTGTCGATAAAGATTTAATATTATATATATATATAAACTTAATAAAAGGATTTAAAAATAATATAAAATTCTAAATTTTATATACATAATTTTCAATTTTACTTAAAAAGCTAAAATCGTTGTACTTTCCAAAAAATTCTTTTATCTATAATTCGCGAGACAAGATAGACTTCTATTTATAGCCCTAATGTATCTTTAATAATTGTATATTTCTTCGCGTGTGTTTTTTGTATTACACGATACATGAGTAGAAATTCTGTGACGAATTATAGATTGATATAATATAAGGCCTAAGAGCTAAAGGAAATACGCAAACTATCGCAACGTATATATTCCTCATGGACTTGCGAGCCGAGCAATGGGATGCAATGCGGCAATGTTGTATCCGTTCGCAATAATTTACTAAGAGCATAGCTGTATCGCCACGGACGCATGTGGCAGCAAGCGTCTTCATCCTCCTTCCTTAATCCAAAGACGGCTCTCAATTTACCTCGCCTCAATTTCGCCTTTCTCTCTCTCTCTCTCTCTCTCTCGCGTGCGCGCGCGAGTCTCTTCAATTATTACAGTCCGCGAAGCTTGAGGCATTTTCAGGGTGTTTTGACGATAAATGATGGGACAGGCGGCTTGCACACGAGCCGTCGCACAGACGTTTGCGAGGGGATGCTGCACACCGACATGCCGCAGCAACATTGTTTTCTCCGTTCCCTCGTACCACCATCACCACCACCATCACCGTCCTTCCCGTTCTCTTCTTTGCTCTGTCTCTGTATTCGGGCGCAATGGCAACGAAATTTAATACCGCTGCCATTCCTTTTCCTACATGCTGTCGCGATTTACAACCGCGCACGAGAAATGCGATGAGTTTTCGAATGAAAATATTTAACGGAACTAGCGATTCGCGATCTTAACGTCCGCCGATAATTATATCAGCGGTATCTCGATATTTCCATTTGTCCATAATAAGGAAATATCTGTATAAAACTATAATATTAGCGGTAGATGGATATAGAATGTATCATATTTATTCTTTGATGAGAGAATACATTTTCACCGTAAAAAAAAAAAAAATAAATAAATATTTGCAATCTTTTTTTGCGCGAGATATTTTTCTATTCTAATACCGATGTATTTCGTGAAACAGTAGTTCTTCTTTATGATTGATCTCCATCCTGCAATATTACTCTCAGGCTAATTTTAAAATGAGCGAACTCTGTCTTTCGCTCTCTCGTTTTCCGTCCCCACGCTTGCAATTATTCCGCCATGCTCGAAAATTTATCTTATAGGATACCGTTTCCGTTACGCGTGCCAGGAACGTTGTTTTCTGTTCCCGGGCGCGACAGCGTTTTCGTCTTCTTCGCTCCAGCCCGTCGCGGTGGGAACACGTTGCTCCTTGCGAAATTTAATTCCAGGCACCGCGATCCCAACCCCCGACGATGCCACGCGCGGTACGATTTATAACGACATTGAGCCGACGCGTATATTCCGGTATTCGTATAGCGGGCGTAAAGTGAGCGCAATTATACGCGTGATAAACGAGGGAACCACTGCATTCTCCGGTATTATTGCTACTACTCCCGAGAGAAACGTTAGAATACAGCGTGTCTTTTGAATAAGAAAGTGACTTAAAAAAATAATTCTCATATCTACGATAAGATTTTCGAATCTTTAAAAATCAACGATTGAAATTTTATTACTTATATTTCGTTATCAAGAAATGCAATTTCATAATAATAATTAATCAGATGCATTAGATGAACGAAATAAATTTACGGATCTCGGTTTCAAAATTTTTCGTCTCCCTCATTATTTGAGAAAAGAATCTTACTTCTACTTCTTTTTACTTCGTTAAGTGGTTATTTATACGATGCGCATTGTATAGCAATGATCATTTGGTTGTTCGGCGAGCAACGCAATTCCGCCATGACCTGCAGCCCTCTTCATGGTTCTACAAGAACGCGAATGTATGTCGAAAAGATCGCTTTATATTTCTTGCGTGCCTGTTAACATTTTTCCCCTCTCCTTATTCCTCTTATCCGGTTCTGTCGCGGAGGGAATTGCGCTGTTCTTTGCAAAATTTAATTCGAACGTTAGGAGAATGTTTACACGAGAGCTTCTTTACGCTTTTAATACCTACGATGAACGAAACGCAACTAGCCTGCCATTTCTCGTATTTATTCGCCCAGATAAGCTGTTACCCTGTTTATCACGATTTTCTTCAATTAATGTATTTATAATCTATTAATATTAATCTATCTTGCATTTCAGAATATTTTATATATTACTATTTATAATAAAAGATTTCGTTTGGACAAAGGAAAAATAACATATAATGGATTTATATGAAAATAGATATATGCATTATTCTTTATTAAATATTGATTTTGATGATAATTTTTTAATTTATACGAGTTAATAATTTACTTATCTCATTTTTAGTATGTAATAACTAAGATCGTAAAGAGGCGAGACAAATTTCGTCCTAGATTCATTTCGCTTTTTCTTTCTGTCTACGTAATCATGCTTGCAACGTGCTATTAATTTACTATGTATTTGAGATATTTATTTAAGAAAATGAGGACATTGTTCTCTCTTTGTCACTCGTATCTTCGAGTTTCGCCATTTTTCTTATTCGCTCACTTCCCTTTACCCTTCTATGCCCGCTCGTAGCAGAAACGCGTTGTGCGAAATTTAATTCCGGCACTCTGGTTCCGGGCCCCCTTAGCTTACGCCTCCCCACGATTTATAACGACACTGAACCAGTACAGTAGTCGCGTATTCGCGCATAGTAAGTTTTGGTATTGTTGCGGATATACACAGAGCGCGTGTAATATCACCGTGATATATCGCCTGTGATCCACGGGGCATCTCTGCAATATCACCTTCCACAGCAATTACGACGGGATACTTCCGAATGGCTAGACGCGGTATTGTTGCAGTTTGTTTGGTATAGTACGGGGAAAACTGAGATTAGATTAGACCAATTATATATGAACGTGTTCTGTGAACGAGCGAGCGAGAAGCTGCATATGAATGAATGGATGATCTAGGACTAAGTAACTAGTCTGGTTACTTAGTTATGAATATGAAACGTAATAAAATACGCGCGATATACTTTGATAGAAAATATTTTAGAAATATTTCCGCGTCACGTACGCGCATTTTTCGCCATAATCACTAAAGATTGCAGTAAATAGAGAAAAGGAGAAACAAAGGAAAAAAACATTTATATTTTATTCCCGAGAAATCAGTATCAGCTTATCGTACATTTTTCAAATTTTAACGAAATTTCAGATCTACGAAGATAAGCAAAATTCGGTGGTTTACCAACACGGCACGTGATTCGCGTACGCGCAAACATCGAAACGATTGAGCAAAATCGGCGAGCAGAAAGTTGCTTTTTAGAAAAGATTCGTTCATGATCTTCGAGGCTGCCTGTCGAAGCCTCGGAATATGAGTGTCACGTGACGGAGAGAGAGACGAGTATTTCGTTCACGTCGCGGTAGTGTCACCCAATTTCATATCCTCCCGAAATGCTGCGGATCTCGAACCCTTATTCTTATCCCGCTCTAGTTTCGTCTTAGTTTTATCCTCCACCTTCACCGACAGCCCTATCCTTTGCATAATTTTCAATTTTACTTAAAAAGCTAAAATCGTTGTACTTTCCAAAAAATTCTTTTATCTATAATTCGCGAGACAAGATAGACTTCTATTTATAGCCCTAATGTATCTTTAATAATTGTATATTTCTTCGCGTGTGTTTTTTGTATTACACGATACATGAGTAGAAATTCTGTGACGAATTATAGATTGATATAATATAAGGCCTAAGAGCTAAAGGAAATACGCAAACTATCGCAACGTATATATTCCTCATGGACTTGCGAGCCGAGCAATGGGATGCAATGCGGCAATGTTGTATCCGTTCGCAATAATTTACTAAGAGCATAGCTGTATCGCCACGGACGCATGTGGCAGCAAGCGTCTTCATCCTCCTTCCTTAATCCAAAGACGGCTCTCAATTTACCTCGCCTCAATTTCGCCTTTCTCTCTCTCTCTCTCTCTCTCACGCGTGCGCGCGCGAGTCTCTTCAATTATTACAGTCCGCGAAGCTTGAGGCATTTTCAGGGTGTTTTGACGATAAATGATGGGACAGGCGGCTTGCACACGAGCCGTCGCACAGACGTTTGCGAGGGGATGCTGCACACCGACATGCCGCAGCAACATTGTTTTCTCCGTTCCCTCGTACCACCATCACCACCACCATCACCGTCCTTCCCGTTCTCTTCTTTGCTCTGTCTCTGTATTCGGGCGCAATGGCAACGAAATTTAATACCGCTGCCATTCCTTTTCCTACATGCTGTCGCGATTTACAACCGCGCACGAGAAATGCGATGAGTTTTCGAATGAAAATATTTAACGGAACTAGCGATTCGCGATCTTAACGTCCGCCGATAATTATATCAGCGGTATCTCGATATTTCCATTTGTCCATAATAAGGAAATATCTGTATAAAACTATAATATTAGCGGTAGATGGATATAGAATGTATCATATTTATTCTTTGATGAGAGAATACATTTTCACCGTAAAAAAAAAAAAAATAAATAAATATTTGCAATCTTTTTTTGCGCGAGATATTTTTCTATTCTAATACCGATGTATTTCGTGAAACAGTAGTTCTTCTTTATGATTGATCTCCATCCTGCAATATTACTCTCAGGCTAATTTTAAAATGAGCGAACTCTGTCTTTCGCTCTCTCGTTTTCCGTCCCCACGCTTGCAATTATTCCGCCATGCTCGAAAATTTATCTTATAGGATACCGTTTCCGTTACGCGTGCCAGGAACGTTGTTTTCTGTTCCCGGGCGCGACAGCGTTTTCGTCTTCTTCGCTCCAGCCCGTCGCGGTGGGAACACGTTGCTCCTTGCGAAATTTAATTCCAGGCACCGCGATCCCAACCCCCGACGATGCCACGCGCGGTACGATTTATAACGACATTGAGCCGACGCGTATATTCCGGTATTCGTATAGCGGGCGTAAAGTGAGCGCAATTATACGCGTGATAAACGAGGGAACCACTGCATTCTCCGGTATTATTGCTACTACTCCCGAGAGAAACGTTAGAATACAGCGTGTCTTTTGAATAAGAAAGTGACTTAAAAAAATAATTCTCATATCTACGATAAGATTTTCGAATCTTTAAAAATCAACGATTGAAATTTTATTACTTATATTTCGTTATCAAGAAATGCAATTTCATAATAATAATTAATCAGATGCATTAGATGAACGAAATAAATTTACGGATCTCGGTTTCAAAATTTTTCGTCTCCCTCATTATTTGAGAAAAGAATCTTACTTCTACTTCTTTTTACTTCGTTAAGTGGTTATTTATACGATGCGCATTGTATAGCAATGATCATTTGGTTGTTCGGCGAGCAACGCAATTCCGCCATGACCTGCAGCCCTCTTCATGGTTCTACAAGAACGCGAATGTATGTCGAAAAGATCGCTTTATATTTCTTGCGTGCCTGTTAACATTTTTCCCCTCTCCTTATTCCTCTTATCCGGTTCTGTCGCGGAGGGAATTGCGCTGTTCTTTGCAAAATTTAATTCGAACGTTAGGAGAATGTTTACACGAGAGCTTCTTTACGCTTTTAATACCTACGATGAACGAAACGCAACTAGCCTGCCATTTCTCGTATTTATTCGCCCAGATAAGCTGTTACCCTGTTTATCACGATTTTCTTCAATTAATGTATTTATAATCTATTAATATTAATCTATCTTGCATTTCAGAATATTTTATATATTACTATTTATAATAAAAGATTTCGTTTGGACAAAGGAAAAATAACATATAATGGATTTATATGAAAATAGATATATGCATTATTCTTTATTAAATATTGATTTTGATGATAATTTTTTAATTTATACGAGTTAATAATTTACTTATCTCATTTTTAGTATGTAATAACTAAGATCGTAAAGAGGCGAGACAAATTTCGTCCTAGATTCATTTCGCTTTTTCTTTCTGTCTACGTAATCATGCTTGCAACGTGCTATTAATTTACTATGTATTTGAGATATTTATTTAAGAAAATGAGGACATTGTTCTCTCTTTGTCACTCGTATCTTCGAGTTTCGCCATTTTTCTTATTCGCTCACTTCCCTTTACCCTTCTATGCCCGCTCGTAGCAGAAACGCGTTGTGCGAAATTTAATTCCGGCACTCTGGTTCCGGGCCCCCTTAGCTTACGCCTCCCCACGATTTATAACGACACTGAACCAGTACAGTAGTCGCGTATTCGCGCATAGTAAGTTTTGGTATTGTTGCGGATATACACAGAGCGCGTGTAATATCACCGTGATATATCGCCTGTGATCCACGGGGCATCTCTGCAATATCACCTTCCACAGCAATTACGACGGGATACTTCCGAATGGCTAGACGCGGTATTGTTGCAGTTTGTTTGGTATAGTACGGGGAAAACTGAGATTAGATTAGACCAATTATATATGAACGTGTTCTGTGAACGAGCGAGCGAGAAGCTGCATATGAATGAATGGATGATCTAGGACTAAGTAACTAGTCTGGTTACTTAGTTATGAATATGAAACGTAATAAAATACGCGCGATATACTTTGATAGAAAATATTTTAGAAATATTTCCGCGTCACGTACGCGCATTTTTCGCCATAATCACTAAAGATTGCAGTAAATAGAGAAAAGGAGAAACAAAGGAAAAAAACATTTATATTTTATTCCCGAGAAATCAGTATCAGCTTATCGTACATTTTTCAAATTTTAACGAAATTTCAGATCTACGAAGATAAGCAAAATTCGGTGGTTTACCAACACGGCACGTGATTCGCGTACGCGCAAACATCGAGACGATTGAGCAAAATCGGCGAGCAGAAAGTTGCTTTTTAGAAAAGATTCGTTCATGATCTTCGAGGCTGCCTGTCGAAGCCTCGGAATATGAGTGTCACGTGACGGAGAGAGAGACGAGTATTTCGTTCACGTCGCGGTAGTGTCACCCAATTTCATATCCGCCCGAAATGCTGCGGATCTCGAACCCTTATTCTTATCCCGCTCTAGTTTCGTCTTAGTTTTATCCTCCACCTTCACCGACAGCCCTATCCTTTGCACTAGTCTCATAAAAAAAAAATACGCAAAGATTGAAGATGGATTGATATCTGAAGATATAAGTATAAACATAAGCATCGATTGATTTTTAAAAGAAATTATGTTTATTGATTTAATTCAAAAATTTAATTAAAAGATATCGATGATTAAATAAAAAGATATCAACGTTTAAGGATCATTGCCACTGTCACAAGAGCACGTATTGTCGATCAATCGTATTAATCTATCAATCATCAAGAAGTTTCTAATATTCATGATTGATGCTTAGTGTGTACAAATTATTAATCGTTCAGTGAAACTGGCATGCATTTGCTGATCGATTTGTAATCTTTCGCTAATATCTCGTATTATGTCAAACTAAATCAAATATAATATAATGAGAATAAAATTAAAAAAAACATACAAATATTCTCTGAACAGGCGCAGATATTTATAAAGCATATATATAATGAATATATAATGCAAGCAAATATCAATAATTAACGCGATTGTTACTAAATATTTTTTATAATGTTAAAATTCTTTCATTTATTTTATAAAAGTACTCGTTAAATAATCTGACACATATGTACTCACACGATGAATTGCCTAATTACACTCTTTTCACTCTGCAATTTCTTGCTGATGCATTTATCTCTTTATACGTCGTCTGATATAAAAACTTTATTAATAATTTAAAGTAAAAAGGAGAAAATGTGTATTCAGCTGTGTGTGTATGTGTGAGTTGTAACATATATTCTAACATATATTCTATATCTTCTACGTATATACAGGGTGCGGCATTTATAGTGACGCGGGCATATTTTTCGGAAACGAAGTGAGATATCAAAAAATGTTTCAGACAAAAGTTGCATGGTTTCGAGGGGGCCACATGATAAAAATATGGATTTGACCTTAAGTGGTCTTTTCAAGGTGAGGTCAATGTGATCGATGTTTTCTTAAATGGAACTCCTAAAAATATGCCCGCGTCACTATAAATGCCGCACCCTGTATATATGTACTAAAGAAATATCTTTAGCAGATAAGTTTACTGCTGCCAATCGATAACTTGTAGTTCAAGAATATCGCACGATGTTTCTTAACTTCTTTTTCTTTTCTCGTGTTTAATAGAGATGTGCAATAACCTTGTACTTTAAGAATCAACGTCAGATGCCTTTACCTGCCAAATATTTGTGAATAATTTATAAATATCAAAGTATATTCACGCGCTCTCGCGTGGTGGTAATCTCGATTATACTTTATCAATTTTATTTGCATTATGCGTTGTCACATTACATGTGACAACGCATTAAATTTAATATAGACACGTCGACGACATTCTTATACGGAGGCCAACTCTTCGGGGACGCGGCATAAAGTGGGATATTCCATAGAATATCCAGGTGATACGGTTTCCTAAAATGGAAAGGTACGGTCGAAGCAAGAATAAATTACGCGTCCCGGAAATTTCGACGAACTGTCTTAATCCATTTTCGGGTGTAAGTTTCAATAAAAGAGTCTGAATTATTCGTTCCCATAAAGACTCGTCCTCCTTGCGTTTTTCTTTTCATTGTAAGCATTTCTTTCTTTCATGGACGTTCTTCATCGTCTTTCTGTTTCTCACCTCGCTCGCAGATTCGTTCTTCCCTCCTGTACCTGCTCCCTCAACCTTTCTTTTCATGGACGCTAATCCTGAAAAAGAGCAGTAAGTCATTTTTCACGTGATCCGACTCGATCGAGTTTACGTGCACGAATAATATATTCGTTAGCAATAATCGTAGAGAGAGCTCTTTTACAGATTTATAAAAAAATTTAACGATTTTATCTCTCACACATACACACATTATATATCGTAGAGAAGTTAGTATAACTTTTTCGAGTTATAAATATTGAGTATGTTTTTGAATTGTAATTGACGGCAAATTTACACGGTTTTGTCAAATTAATTTCGCAATATTTTATTCTGCGATTATTTTTGCTTGGATAAGATACAGTTGTTACTTAATTACTTCCGTTAAAACAGATGTTTCGAATCCGTTGAAAACATTTGACATGGGAAGATAAGAGCATTTTTCGAAATTGTTTACACGGATAACATTCCGTTTTCACATATCTACTGGATCTTTTGTGCATCTCGTGTACATAACGTTTCTCTATCTCCTAGAGAACATTTTCCGAACAAATATATAAAATGTTTTACAAGAGATCAAGAGACTTTTAATCACTTGATATCTGAACAAGATTGATAACAAAGATACAAAAGCATCCCGATATTAACTGTTTGTCTCGAGAGAAATAAGACGATAAAAAATGATAAGACAGATCTCGTGTAACATTTTGGAAAATCTTGTTAGAATTGTTACACGAGATCAATTTGTATTCATATTCGCTCGTGCAGCACTCGCTATTTTTCAGTCGATCTTTATATTTACGTCCAAATATATTATCAGCAAGCGAGAAGACTCGTTCAAGCCGCTTAGACAGCTAATGCAAGTGTTCTACTTACAGAATGTATACTTTGGCACGCGAGATGGTGTAAGTAAGACCGACAAGAAGAGAGATAGAGAGCCATGGAAGCTCAAATTCATGTTAGAAAAATAGCGAAAATTTTTACAGCGGAGGGGCCGTTTACCTTCTGGCGGCGGCGAATAAGACGTTTGATTCCAAAACGTTACTTTATTTTCCTCAAACGTTTGCTCGCGTCAAAGTGGGCTTCCTCCTCCTCCTTTCTCTTGCGTTTGGTTGAAACATCGCTCGATGTCGAGCACTATTTGGATATGAAAATTCCGACGGGGGGAAAGAGAGAGTCGTAGTCCCTTGTAACGAGTCTCCGAGGCGAGCTCGCCTTATGAACAACGGTCGGTCGACAATCCTCTTGAGAACCGTGGAAACGCGCCAGCCGACGAGACGGGAGGAAGTGATCGCTTCCGGAAGGGATAACGCGTCGGTTACGGAAGCGTTGCTCGGGGTAAATAGCAATTAGGTACGCCGATTCCTTTGATCCGCTATCCCGCACAGCGTCAACCTTTCTCTGGAGACTCTCGGGATGAAAAGCGTGTGATGTGTGTGGTTTTTCTATCGCGACGACCTTTCTCGAAAATCACACTGGCGTGGCGCGATAGAGGGAGAACACTGATTTCGACGCTTTTGATTCAATTCGCAGACAGTTGGCGCTTGAGATTTATTGATCTATCATCAAAAACGGGCCGCTAAATTTAACGTCTACCATATACGATCCTCAGCAATGTACATTTTTTATTGTTAAATTATTCGTATATATATAATATTTAAAAAAATTATACAATAAGTTTATTAATGATTTATTATAAATACTAATAATCGCAATTGAAT
This sequence comes from Formica exsecta, assembly GCF_003651465.1. Taxonomy (NCBI): domain Eukaryota; kingdom Metazoa; phylum Arthropoda; class Insecta; order Hymenoptera; family Formicidae; genus Formica; species Formica exsecta. The sequence continues at coordinate 84,363 of NW_021852868.1, read as the reverse complement.
TTTACGTCTACGTTTTACGTCTAAAATAACAGCCGCGTAAATGATACATATTAATGATACACGTAATGGTACGTATAGCTAAATTAAACTGATTGCATTTTCATAAAAGATGTTGACGCACATGCCCGTTGATTTACAAAGTCCATGATCATATTTTTAAGCATAAATTACACGCTGAATGCTGCACATTTTACTAAAGCCGCGTGTTTGTCGTGAATTAATTAAATGAAACCGTGTTACAATATTTTGGTATATAATAATATGTATTTCTTGTATTGAAATATTATAATAATACTTCAGTAGTATTATAATAATACTTCAAAGGATTGGCACAGCACATAATATGCCCGGTCTCGGCCCGTCAGTTGAAATTACGAATAAATAGCGAGCGCATTGTTTTATTTGTCAAACTTTGTAATACGGGCGAGCAACGTATACTCTGCAATATCATAAAGTCGTCCGCGTTTCACATTTTATGGATAAAAATATTCAGAGAGAGAAGTTAGGATATTTAACAATTAATTATATAAATAATATTTGTTGAAATATGAAACATGCAATAATAATTATGTAGAAATGAAAGTAATGGAAAATCAGCTTGAACAAAGTTTGTAATATTATAGCATAGTGCCAAGTGATATTAAAATAAAGAATATAGAAATCATAAAATAAAGAATATAAAAACATGCTTAATGTCAAAATAAATATGTTGTATAATCTTTTTTCACCGAGGGATCAAACAAGGATTATTTGATTGGCAGGCTCGGCGACTGTTGTAGACGCACTATGCGATTTCGAATAATTCTATTATGGAAAAATAAATTCTATGTCTTATACATATATTATTAGCAATTGCAGTATTTTTCTTCAAGAAAAACATTATTGATGACATATGATGCCTTACTTAGCAATTGATTTATTTTGTATTAGATTCAATTTTGCATTTATTTTTAATATTACAATTTATAAGGGTTTCTTTGTTTATTTTTTATTTGTGGATAAAACTTGAGCAAAATTAATAATGAGTGCTCGTTGATGACGTAAATATTTTGCTTTTGCAGTTTTAATATGAAATGCGTAGAATAAATTCAATAAATCTAATTTAACGATCATTTTTTTATGTGAATTCTATGCTCTAATCCTTGTCAATCTCGCGGGAAAACGTGTATGTATTATATAACGGGCTACCGGAATGGAACAAATACAAATCTCGGAGCGGAGAGTGTGTCCGCGCGGCCGGCTATTGATTCAACGTGACCACAATTCAGGGTTATAAAGCAGCGTCATTCACAGTGTGACGCGCATGAAATTGGTCCTCCAAAAATACAACTCTCGTCGAAAAAAACGTGAAAGGGGCAGTCGATCGAATCGGCACGGGCCTTCGTAACCCCGATTCTTAATCCGTCGCCATCCACGTGTATTTGCAGTGGGTTGACAGCCAATTCGCCATTTCTCCGTGAAAACTGCGGTGAAGCCAATCAAGCCGCATGCCGAAAAGAGAGAAAGAGAGAGAAGTAAAATAGAACGCGAGCGCGGTTAACTCAGTTGGATCCACGAATGCAAAGGGTTAATCCGGAGAACTCAGCTTGCGATAGATCTCCGCCGACTGTAATCCACCCTTATCTCCTGCTGAAGTTCTGCCACGTAATCCAATAAGCGATTTTTGCACTACGTGCATTTATATAGCGGAAGGTCGCTCCGGATATAGAATCGATATTAATAACAGGATGAGTGAGATATACGTGAAGTCTTTGTAGAACTACAAAAAATTTCTATATAAAATCATTCAATTTTATAGAATACTTTTGAATTTTTATCAGGTCTTTTACTCTTCCGCGATAAAAGATTGAAACAAATTTATTCTCAACTTAAAAGTTGGTCGAACACTAAAGGAAACTCGTCTTGGTATCGGCTGGGCGCGAGCGGGTACTGACGTTGGCGGCGGATATTGGGGCATTTGTCAGCCACTCGAGTGTTAGCGAGTGTAGGTACCGAAGCGGGTATATACTTATTAGCGGCGCGCTTCTATGCATGGCGCCATGCCAACTAGTTACCGGATCGACCCAACGGGTCCTAAAGGTGAAGTCCAAACGCGTACCCGAACCCGGAAACCCGTCTATGCATACTTAGTGCCCCGTTCGCGTCGACAGCGAGCCAGCTTCCTCGGGTCAAAAGCGAGGGAGAAGGGAAAATGTGCTTCGCGAAATCGATACCCTAATAACAGTATCCTAAGAAGAAAAATCGATTTAAAAATTAAATAATTAATTAAAAGTTAAATAATCGATTAAGAGATTTAAATAATTTAAAAAATATTAAAATAATTATCTCTGTATATTTATAAGTTACTGTAAAATTAAAAGAGATTACAATTGTTTACTTTACGTAAGATCAAATACAATCGCCTCATGTACGATTTTTGCAAAACAGTTTTTCGTGTCATTTAATTCTTGAGCGATCGTCACATGAATTCACGATAAAAGTGAAAGATAACGAAACGAGAATTAATGTCAATGAATCGAGCGGTTTGTAAGTCTTTCGTATATCCCGATGAATTATGGAATGAAGAATGAATTTTCGCTCGTGTTTTGGGTCTCATTAAAAGGAGTGTAATTCGGAATAAAATTGTACTTTTTATGATCAATTTCTTCTTGTTGTCAGTTCTTATCTGTATCGCCGGTTTATTGTTGGAAATAAAGTTTAGTCGGATACTGTTATATATAATGTAAAGTAACCCAGTCATGTGTATGTAAATACACCTGCACCTTTGTGCTCATTTGCTGAAAACTTATTGCGCTGTATTTAATTATTACAGCAATCTTATTTCACGTGTATTACAAAAAAAGATCAATTATATAAAACTTGTTTATATAACTTGCTTTATTTAACGCGCGTTTATAGATGTCATAACAAGATAAAGATAAAAATGACACACGTTGAAAGATTATCTAAATAAACGCGATCATCGCGTATTCCAGACTCGTACAAAAATTTCGACGCTATTTCTGATGCGCAATTGCTGATGAAATTGTGCAGTCGATATAGTATATCTCTCTGCGTGCAAAAAACTTTGTAAGTCCTTCAGTAAATACGCCTATTTTTCTTTCTTCCGTTTCTCCCTCTGCGCTTGTTCTCTGTTCTGTTTTTTTATTCTCTCTCTTTTCTCCTTCAACCAGAAATCATAATCGTAACGTTTTTTGGCGAGTTTTACCGTAAAATGGATGTCGAATTTTTTCGACAATATGAGTATATTGTGCTATATTATTACTACTTAAAATTATTTAATATATTGTCTTTCGAAATAAAACGCACTTCACGTTTGATTAATTTCGTTCAGAAAACTTTCCCTGAAAATATTAATATATTATTATAGAGAGAAAAAAATGTAAATATATATGTGTTATGGTTTAAATAAATAAATATATAATGTACTCTTTCAAGCATGCAAAATTCAATATCATTTTCAAGTAGATATATCTTTACGGGTACTGACCATTGGATCTTTCTAATAAATGGTTTTACATCTGGAATCGGGAATCCATTGAATGTATTGGAAAGGGCTAACGTGTAAGCACCCATGTCTCTCCAGACTAACCAGTCGCCTATATAAAGTTCCGGCAATAGCACGTCTTTAAGAATGAGATCATACGAGTCGGCGGTCGGTCCCCATAAATTCGAAAGGAATTTTTCATCGCTTGCCAGCTGCAATATTATATTAATTCGATAATTATGTACTTCACGCAATTATCATTCTTCGTCATATTAAATAGTTACTTATATAGTAAATTAGATAGTAAATTGTATAGTTACATTGAAAGCTAATTCTGGGATTCTGGCCTGCAGACCCAACATTTCGTCTATAAACGAATTGTACACGCCGCAATTCATGTAATACATTCTCGTCAATTCGCCATTTTTGGAAACAGTAAGCTTTTTGGAATGTAAGTAGGAAGCTAAAGTAAAATTCGAACCTACATAATAGCGTCCAGGCTCGCTGATGACTCTTATTGTGGGATCGAGGTCTTTGATTGCGTTGTTAATAATATTGGCCAACTGAGAGAAAAGAAGTAACGAAATGCACGTGTCAACAACAGTATAAACATTTTTCTTAAATAATATACATACCACATCGAGATCTTCGCCGCACACGCTCATGAATCCACCGCCGATATCGATCAGCTGCGCGTCTTCGCAGCCAATCGATTTGGCGAAAGCGATTAATTTTTTACACATTTTGATCCCTCTACGATAGGCGTCCAGTTCTAAACACGGGGTACCGACGTGAAAACTGAAGCCGTGTAAATTCAAGCCGAGATCCTTCGTATATTTTATCAGGCATCTAGCTTCCTTTCGGGGGTCGCAACCGAATTTTGTTCCTAATGATATCGGCGCGTTTTTCGCATCGCAGCGTATACGTATGACGATTCTGTTCGAGTCATGCCAATCAAATATACATCAATGAAAAATAAAACGACTCAAAATATTTTTCGAATAATTATATATAATAATATCTTAATAAAATTTGCCTTATACTTACTTAGCTTCGGGGAAGTAATCTTTAATTTTCACCAACTCAAGTTCACTATCAACCGTCATCTGTTGGACACCCATCTTTCTTGAATATTTTATATGAGACGGCAATTTTGTTGGATGCGCAAAAATGATCCGTTCGCCTTGCACGCCGTACTGCATTACGTGCGCTATCTCTTGCTGTTAAAAACGTTATTATCCTTAACTAACTATGCGAATTATTAGATAACTCGTTAATTTACGTAGAGCTTATATACAATATGAATACAAAATGTAAAGAGGAATATGGTATCTCTAAAATATTTTAATATTCAATTTTTTTATCTCTCTTAGTTTAAATTAATAGAATATGTTGATGAAGTTATTTACGACTTGTATAAATAAGTAAACAGCAAAGCTTTAAATATTTTGTACCAAGATAAAATTTTGATAACTAAAATAAAATTTTTTACCTTAGACGCGCAATCGAAACAACCGTTTAAAGCCGCCAGGACTTTAATTACTGTCGGATTTGAATTGCATTTGATCGCTAAAATTTGAAAATCGTGTGTAAGTATGATATTGATTTTTTTATAAATACATTTCAAAAGAAAAAGAAGAAAGAATTTATTAAATTTCATAAATATACCATAATGTGGAATAACTTTAGGCATTTTACTTATCCATTCGTGATGTCGTTTAATAACATCACCGATATCTGCTATATAAAAGGCATCTTCTGGCTTTTCAATCTTTATTATATCTCTAATGATATCTATGTCATCTACGCCATCGTCAATGATTTTTATTTCTTTGAAATTAAAATGCGACATGATAAAATTAAATAAACACGCAGAAAAATTATCCGCAAAACTCTTTTCTGTAAGAAAAATATTTTAAATTTTAGTTAATATCGTATTAATTATAACATAATTATATTACGTAAATTCAGCTTAATAAATAGATATTACCTATGACAATTATTTTATTGTGTTTAATATATTTTTTAAAACTAATTTAAAGAAGAACTAATTTGAATAATACTTACAGTTTTTAATACGTTAATTTCCAGCTGTTATAAATATGTTACAATAAATATTAATATTTCTGGATTAGAGAAGAGAAGATTTAGAAAAGAGATGAGTCAATTTAATCAAAGCTTCTTGTGAAGAATAATTATGGTTTGTTTGGACTCTCTCTGGTTGTTTCGATAGATTTTAGTTTATAAAAGCACTAACTTTTTAAAATGGGTTGTCAATTTACTATATGGCACGATCAGAATGACTGATTATCCACAGCGTCGTCGGCTTTATATACATTCTTTTGTTCTCTATCTTTCTCTTTCTCTCTGTCTTTCTTATTCACTTTCCAAAATATTGTGATAAGACTATATATATTATCCACACGTTTTTAAAAGTAGACAAATGTTCTTAATTTCATTGAAGTTTCTTGAGAAGAATAATTATGGTTTGTTTGAATTGGGCGTTTCAAAAGATTCTGGTTTGCAGAAACGCTAATTTATATTAAGATAAATACAATGATGCGTTACTCATCTGTCAATTTACTATATGTCATGTTTGAAGCGACTGATTATCCACAGCGTCGATTGGGTATACATTCTTTTGCTTTCTATTACCATCTCTCTTTCTCCTTATCTCTATCTTTCTTTCTTTTAAAACATCGTAATACTATATTACTATTCACACTTTTGATGTAAAGTAAACCAATATCATATTAAATTAGACAAGTTCCAGCATAGTTTGATAAGAATATTTATCAATGAATAATTCATTGCGATATCACCTGGTTAAATAATACGAGTATCTTATCAATCAATATTCCATCTCGAGTTTATTTCTACAGCTACCAAAATCTTGTAACTTATCTGACTACTTATTACGGAAACTAAGTTATTTCATTCGATTAACCCGGGAAAAAAAGTTTAGATCTAATTATACATATATAATTTTGCAGATATAATTATATATGAATTTTTCACCTGATTTAATCATATATATAAATAGATAAAACTGTTTCTGATTATATTTAATTAGATCGCATTATGCATACTTCATATATTGTATATATATGATTAGATACAATTATATATTTTTAAATACAATTAGATCAAATCTCATATATAGAAGAATATAGTACTAAAATAATATTACTCAAATTCATATATAGAAGAATATAGTACTAAAATAATATTGCTCAAATTTTCCAAAAAAAAAAATAAATTTAATTATTATATTAAACTTAAAATTTTTCTGAAATAATAAAATATTGTAAACTATGAAATATAAAAATTGTTATTTAATAAATGTGTAACTCGTATATTCTTAGTATTTTTAAGTTTGACTATACTCGAAAAAGAATCTCAATGTAATTTTACATAACTTGATATGGAGTTATATCTTGATATTTACATATAAATGATAATATAAATAGATCTTATTATATATAATTATATATAATTTGTGATATAATTATATATAATTAGATGTAAACATTTTTTCCTGAAAGTAATTTTAAAAATTATTAGTTTTCTTTTGAAAATTATTTTATTTTGACTTATCAGTCAATTAACTTGAAAATTACACATGGTTATGAAACCGCACACATTTATGAAAGAAATGATTGGCAAAACTTGGAGCGTAAAAAACAAAGAATTAAAACTTAAATTTCTTTTTAAATAAATCATAATAGATATCATATAATATATTAAACTTTACTAAATAATGTATATAATTTATATAATATATTGCGTAATTTAATATATTATAGTGAATTGTGTAAAACTAAATTTTTATCTTAATAATCTTAATTATTAAATATCTATTTCAAAATATATATAGATTCGAAAGAGATAAAGCAGAAGAAATATGAATATAGATATGAATATAAATATGAATCATAAAGAAATATGATTCTCATGATTTATGTTATATACGCAATTAGCTTTCTCGTAACAGATAATCAAATTCTCCAAAACATCATTAACCTTATAAAGACTTTCTAAATTTGTTGACAATAGCGTATGTTATAGATATGTATGTTGAGTAGATATCAAGAACACATGCCGCGGAATCTAATTTAGTATTTCTTATGGACTACAAAAAAGTAGATTCATAATACAATTAATTTTATTTTTGGCGAAGTTTTATCTTACATTATAAGAATTCATTCTATTATTCACATTAAGTTGTATTGTTCGATGGATTTTTGCAGAATGAAGCAAATTGCTCATTGCAATTGCACATTGAATCAATTTGCACTTTAAAATTTTCCCTGTAAATATCAATTTATACAATAATTTAATTAAAAGCTATGTGGGGATTATCGTACGAATGAATAATATTATAATTAAACTATTATTTCTCATTTCTTCGCACTAACCATTGACTCTTCCTAATGAATGGTATCACAATCGGGATTGGGAAACCATTAAATGTAGTAGCAACGGCTATGGAATAAGCACCCATATCTTTCCAAATCAACCAATCGCCTATTTCAATCTCGGGCAACATCACTTCCTTGACAATTAAATCATACGAGTCGGCCGTTGGTCCCCATATACTTGAAAGGAATTTTTCGTGGTTTGTTGGCTACGATGGATAAACCGATGATTACTTTCTATTAATAAAGAATAGCTTTTAATGAAAAAAATAAAATTTAGAATTACCTCGGAAAGTAATAGCGGGACTCTAGCTTGTATACCTAACAGTTCATCTATAAAGGCACTGAACACGCCGCAATTTACGTAATACATTCTCATCATTCTGCCGTTCTTCGGAATAATTCTCTTGGAATGCATATATGCAGCCAAAGTGAAGCCGGAAGTTACGTAGTAACTTCCTGGTTCGCCGATGACTCTTATGCTAGGATCGAGATCCTGTATCGCATCGTTGATAATAGTGGCGAACTAAAAGATTTATGAAAAATGTGCATCAACAACATGCACATAGACAAATGATATAAATAAGAATATTTTAAACGCTATATTTTTCTTACTATTACTAGTCTTTTTAGTGAAATCTTCTACAGTCGATATTTTACGTTAAAAATTTGGGAACTACGCACGGTTTCTTTTTTAGAATTTGTTTTTTAATATTCGTTTTTTAATATTAATTTAGATTCCATTTTACTTAATATCATTTTTTAAAGTTTAACCTAATGTTCTAGTTTAATAAAGTTATCTTATATAAAGATAAGAGAGATTTTGGAAGAAAATCTGGGAAATACCATATCGACATTAGTTCCACTCGCTCCGGGAAATCCACCGCCGATGTCAATCAACTGCACATTGTCGTGTCCAATTGCTTTGGAGGTGTTAATTAATTGTTTGCACAATTCGATCCCTCTTGCATAAGCCTCCATCTCTCCGCATGGGCTACCGACGTGGAAACTGAAGCCGTGTAGATTTAAGCCGAGATGTTTGGCGAGCTGTATTAAACTCACAGTTTCCTCGTCCGGTTCGGAGCCAAATTTCAATCCCAGTACTACCGGCGTATTCTTCGCATCGCAGCGTATACGTATAACGATCCTATTACACATAGAGAAAGCGTCGATCGAAACGGATAAGATCATAAAAAACTTATTAAAACGAATCCCGTGACTCACTTAGCTTCGGGAAAGAGATTCTTAATCTTAAGCAACTCGCTTTCACTGTCCACTGTCATCTGCTCGACGCCCATTTTTTTAGCGTACTTTATGTGAGACGGATATTTGGCCGGATGCGCGAAAATAATTCGATCACCGTGCACTCCGTGTCGCATTACTTGCTCTATTTCTTGCTGTCGTTAATATAATATTATTTTTATCTCGAGATTATCTAATAAACTATATTAAATGATTGTGTGAAGGAAACTCAAGAATTCTTACCTTGGATGCACAATCGAAACCGGCATTCAAAGCCGCGAGAACTTTGATTACTGTTGGATCCGGATTGCATTTAATTGCTAAAATTTGGAATAGATTGAAAGTCTTAATATGAACTGTATGTAAATATATTACTAAGAATGTAAAAATAAAGAATATGCTCACCAAAATGTGGGATGACTCTAGGCATCTTGGTAATCCATTCTTGATGCTTTTGAATAACATTACCGATATCCGCAATATAAAAGGCGTTTTCGTGATCTTCCGTACTAGTCATAGTCCTTATAATATCCATATCATCCATAGTATCGGCAAAGATTTTTATTTCATCAAAAGATCGTGCCATGTTAAAATATACAAACGTAACACTTCAATGAAATATTGAATACACGACTTTCTTTCTCTTTCTAAAAGATTTCAAATAATTGATTATTTAATTTGACATGTTTACAAGTTATATTTTTACAAAATTGAATGAAACATATAAATAACTGTGTTTGTGTAAGCATGTTATATATTTTTATTAAATAACATGGTTATACAAACATGGTTATACGATTTTTTAATAAACTCTGATGTTAAAAATAAAAAGATATGTATGCGTATAATATAATCTTATTGTATATTGAATTATTTTATAGTATATTAGTTAGCTTAGATTGTGTTTTATGCAACAAATATGCAAATTATTTATTAGCGGATAAAATATAAGGAGATGAATTGACTTACTACACTTTGCCTTGATAAACCGAATCTGAAGCTCTCACTAAACACACTAAGCTCTCGTTAAACTCTCGCTAAATACACTAAATATTAAAGTATTTTTAAAATACTGTATACTCCAGAAGGAAACTTTACAAAGTAATTTATGTTAAGAGCAAGATCTTCTTTTATATACATATCCACTTATCGATCCCATTTACGATAATGGAAAATGGGAAGTTTTAGAAATAATAATGATCTATTACTTTTACACTTATTACTTCTAATGAACAAGTGTAGAATTTTAATAAATGGCAAGACACGTATCTGCAAGACAAACAGAATTATGACAAAAAAGAATAAACACATTTTGCAGCATATTTTAACGCTTCTTATATATTTGTTTTGCTCTTCTCACTTTAAAGTAAGCATCTATTTTATCTAGATCATTAACATTTTTGTACATATTCATTTATTTATCATATTCATTTTTTAAAAGAAATAAAAAAATGCTCAGTTATCCTACGTACTCGTCCATAAGTGTAATAACTTAATATTTAGACAATTACCTGCGCTGCAAAAGATAAGAGAAAAAGAGAGAAATTACATTCTCTTTCTTATCTAAAAAAAAAAAAAAAATAAAAATAAAAAATTTTAAATTAAAAAAGACATTTTTCTCTCATTGTCAGTTAACTCCGTCATAATCTTCTATCAACATTCATAGAGAATACCGATGTTTTCAAAAGGCAGAGAGAGAGAGAGAGAGAAACTGCGTATAGAGAATAGTGTAATCATGCGACCATTTTAAGTATTCTGTTTTAAGTGTTTTTTTTCTTATTTGCTCTGTTCATGTAGTCATGAGAGTTAGAACGCAACCGCTTTATTTACACGTGTTTTCAACATCATTATAAAATTTACTCCGTACTCTCTCAGTTTGTTCAATAATAATCCTGTTCTCTTATACTTCGTTAACAAGTTTTACAATAAAACTCGGTGCATGAAACTCCAACAATGAAACGCGGGTCGTCCTATTAAGTCCCCGTGCATGATCGTCATTTTCATAACGGACGAATGACGCAGAAAATTCTTAAAATCATATTGCGTTCACGTATTTACCAGTTAACTGGCTGAGTGTCTCGTTTTAAAACAGCGTCTAGTCCGAAGCCAGAGAGGAGAAGACGAAAGAACGCCATCCTTGCTAGAACGATTTCGAGGAGAACAAAGGTGAAAAACAACACGATCGTTTGTATATGCGAATTGGAAACTAAACATTGGTCATAAAATTGGAACTTGGGAAAGACACAACCGAAAGATTGATAAAAGATTAGAAAATAATACACGGGAAATGGATCGCAGCGTCGACTATAAATCTAGAATTAAACCGGGAGAAGAAATCGACGCACGTTCCGGGAATACAAGCCGGGTCGTGTTGGTAGTAGTAGCGGACTTCCTGCAGTCGGACGTGCCGCGTCGTATAACCGCCTCCGCAGTGACGGAAGCTGGGAAAGGTCGGCCCTGCGAAGTAAGCGACGTCGTTTTGACCCTACCACACCCTCTCCACTCTTGATGACCCTTGGGATTTGAATTTTACAGCGGCACGAGGACACTCTCTCCTTTTTTCGGTTGATCCTCGCACTTTTCAGGCGGCTCGCGAACGAAAGAGAGGAGTCTAAGTTTCAACTTGTTAATTTTAAACACTGTCTGCTCTCCTCAACATTATAGAACATGATAAAGTTTGAAGTTGAGATAAGAATGAATCTCTTCATTGTTTATATATAATTATTATCGCAAAATACTAATCATCTTTGTTGTAAAAAATTTACGGAAAAACGATCTTGATTCGAAGAGTATATTATTGATCACAAAAAATGATATTCATAGACGTATTTTTTATTGTGTTAAATACCGTTTACACGCACATAGACGAAGAGATTTCGATATCCACGCGGGCTTTCCTCACATTAATCAACGTCACGCACGCGTCTGATAACATTTGTCGAAGGCACAACGCCATGAAACCATTCCTTTGATATTCGTTAGTATGTCACACGTAATATCCGCTAGACGGCCGATGATGGATTTGACGCTCTCGCAGATTGCCGTATCGCGTCGAACGATGTCTGTGTGTATTTTTTTTTTTTTTTTTTTTATATATGACGAAAAACATTGCAATACATACGCGGCGCGACCCGATACGTCCGCGATACGTAAAATTGCACGCGTTGTTGGCAGCTGTCGCCATCGGCCAACCATTCCGGCTACCCTCCCGATGTTTTTGACGCGACGATTTTGCCGATTTGCCCGGCATGATAGTCCCCGATTGATTATATATCGATCCGCCGTCGTGAGCATCAATTCGTACGAGAATATTTGGCACGTTTATTCATCGAGCTGAAAATCCACGTGCTACACATCGAAAATCGCATGCATTCCACTCTTGACTTGACACGGGATTTCATTAAATCGGATTTAACTGTTTATTGTTATGGTAAAAAGAGCACAGATCGGAGCTCTATACAAAAATTTAAATGAAAAGAACAGTTGTAAATCATTGAATCTGGATATTATCTGTATAAACGTATAGAAAGAATCAATTCTCTTAGACATGTTAAAGTATACGTGTATATATATATATATATGGCTGTCTAAGAAAGTTGGACGATAAATCTGAAGAACATTTGCGTGTAACACCGTTAATAGTGCTTGGGCGCAGTTTCACCAGGTGCCGATCACGTTTTCGGGAAGCGTTGAAGTACGATCGTAGTTTCACAAGTCATAGTATTTCCGTACAGGCGCGGCGGCTCGCGAAATAATGAAGATCCTCTCTTGCGAAAGCGCGCCACGTCTCGTGCATGAATATCTTGCCGGTTCGCCGTCATTAAAAAAGGCTTACGCTACTTTCAGCTTAGAGACGACGAGGACAAGAGCTAACAAGGCCGGAACTTTGTACTGCGAATGCAAGTTCGGGAGAGAGAAACCCCCGTAATACGTTTTACGTTTCGGGGTATAAGACTCGCGCTGTTAAAGCCGAGTTCAAAACTTGTCGAGATGCTGGCGGGGGAGTCGAGAATGGTGTACACGTGATCGTGATATGCGACGGACACGTTCGCGTTTCAGCGACAGCTTGGCAGTCACCGCAGACAGTGCATACTTTCCGCAGCCTTAGCTAGCGGTGAATTAACCCTTGCACTCTCATTTCTCTGCGCTCGGTATCACGTTCTTTATCTTATTAACCCTGCGTCGTTCACACTTTCCTGGGAAAATAATAGCGAAATAGACCTCGAAGGTTAAATTTACTAAATCTATTACGTTTATCGTATTTTCTCCTCTTTTCCCTTAATTACTCTGACACGAAAAGAAATTAATACCACGTATTTTGATTCGATGAATTATAAATGATTAAATAACCTTAGAGGATATCATGTAAAAAATGATATACAATATCTTAAGCATTATATTAAAGATTAATAAAAATGATACGAATGATTAAAAAAAAAATCTAATTGATTAATTATTTATAACTTTCTGTTTCTCTTTTCCTCTCTTTTGAAAAAAAAAAATTCAAGGAGAGGACTAAACGAATAAAACACGCTTTGATCGTGTTCTTGAACCATTCAAAATCCGCACGTTGGATAGCCAATCGCGCAACAAACACGCACACATACATCATCGCACATGTTACCACGCGGTCGATCAAGGGATCCGTAAACGGCGTGAGCGGCATGCTACGATATTCGCGAACTAATTCAACGTTGTTCCCGCCGTAAATCGCGTGACTCCGGTCCGCCAACGACTTCTTGGATCAGTGTAATAGGTATGTTGCTCACGTACGCTCCGAATGCACAACGCGGGTCGTCTATCGGAGGCGCGGGAGCGAGAGAAGCACAATAATTGGTGCCGCTTCGAACACGCCGTGGTTACATCGATCCGAGAGAGTGCTCGCCGAGAGTGCGAAAAGCTACTCCCTTTTAATCACGCGATAGCGTAAGGCGACAACGAAAAATCCTTTTAGGATGGAAATTTAGCATTCACCGGACTCTCGATTCTACTTGTGAAAGATCGTATATGCGCGATGGAAAATGAATGTTATCTTTTAAAATGTAACATCCGGGATAAAATTGTTGTACATTTAAAATTGCATGCTTGTTTCGTGTCGCCGCAAATTGAGCCAGAGATAAAAGAGAGAAGGCATGAATATAATACTTTAAACTCAGCTCGGATTTAATTAAACCAGATCGATTCCGGTGGAGTGCTTGTGAGTTAAATTTTCATTTGTTCGTTGTATCTTCTCTCAAGATATTGATTCTAGGATTTCCTGAGCTTTTGTGCTTCCGATAGTTATCCTTTCTTTTTTGCAATTTTATCAATTTAAATAAAAATATTGTCTCTGCCTTCATTTTTCAGCTAACAAAATGATATCTTCGTGTTTCCTGTGAAATATTTTTATTAAAATATTTATAAAGGTTTATAGAATAAGCGATATCTCTGATCATCTCGCTGTTCGAAGCAAGATTACAAGTTAATTTCAGATTCAAAGGTGACTCGAATCGATTGCGAGGAATTACGGAAGTCGCGTACCGTAATTCCGATCGAGAAAACCTTCACGTCGTCGGCGGCGAAAATTCGAACGGGCGTCGCGCATTGCGGATAATGTCCGGTTCAGTCGGTCAATCTCGACGTTTCGGAGCTCGGTTTATCTAATCCCCGCTCGATCACGCACACACAGGGATAATCGACTGCACCCTCGGAAGGACAAGAATTTTGATTTCGCGGCGGTGAGCCGCGGCTGAGCATGCGAATTCGTGAACGTAGCGCCGGAAAATCCCTGTCGTCGTTGCAGCAGCAAGGCTAGCACGAAAATCAGAGAAAAAGAGAGAGAGAGAGAGAGAGAGAGAGAGAGGAGTGGGATGCAGTGCAGTGGGACATGAATTCGAAGAATGACACAGGGCATGTAAGGGCAAAAGAGATTATGGGAAATGTAAGGGAGAGGGAGAGGTAGAAGGTATCCCCTCTCCCCCTTCCCCACGATAGTCACGTTATCCATATATGGGCGATCGGACGAGATGGGTGAAAGCGAAGGGAGTGGAAGTGAGTTGGTGGGTGGTCGGTGCACGTCGATCGTACCCACGGAATATCCGCACTATCCTGCGGAAAATCGGTCCGCGGAAAGAGAGAGGTGGAAAGGCGGTGAGGAGGGGGAGGGAGAAGGGGGACGACGACGATAGAATGGGTGTGGGTGATCGGTGAAGCGGAAGGCCGATCACGTAGACGGAATTCCATGGCGCTTCCCTTACCACGCGTCGAACTGAATTAAACCAATCTCGCTTGGGGGGAGGGATGGGGGGTGGGGGGTTGTGGGAAAGGTTGTGCGGATTTAAATAATTGAAATAAACTGTGAGCACACGCCGACTCGGCACGCCGCAACCCTCCGGAAAAAGGGGGACGTCTCGCTCTATCCCTTCCATTTTCGATTCCTGACTCGAGAACGATCTCGTCTATCTCTCCCGCGAAGTCGAAACTCCTTCGTAATCGCGCTAGAATCGATCTGCTATCGTCAATCCCGCTTGTCTTCATGTTTCCGTAATAGTTTTTATATTTTGAATATTTATGTAAGACAAACAATTTGCATGTACAAGAACTAGATGTGATTAATATTATAGATATTCTTATAAATAAATTTTTTAATTTAAATACGCTAAATTGATTTTATTAAATAGTAAATAATAAAGTAAAAAAGTACTATACAATAATGATATTTAGCGTCGGTTTTTTGTAATTTATTTAAAAAATGCGTTAAATTTCATTAAATCATAGCATGTGATTCGTTGGCGAATTATCTATCTAAGATTATACGCCGTAATATTAAACGTTGGAAGAGGAATTTATGCTAATATCCGGATTTATGACCGAGGATGGAAACTAGGTGTCTGGCTCAATTTTAGTAGGACTATTCCCGTTGATGAGAAAACGTTACAAATCTATAAAAGATTTCTATTTTGCTTTATGACGCTCGATATAACATCCACAAGTTTGCGTGCAATGAGTGACCTGTTAATTTAATATTCGTGTATTTTCATCAAATGTATGTACAACTAATATTTCCGAGTTTTATTCTTACTATTATAATTTAGTTTATTTATAAGGTCAAAATTTAATAATTTTCTTATATATATTTCCCATCTTTTTATATTCAATGTTTAAAATTTTTAATATTAAATAAGTCTTAATTCGCGAGCTTTCATGCAAAAAAAGTCTTTCTTTTGAATGTAAGTACTTTACATTCTTTTTACATTCACGAAAATAACTCACCGTCCGAACGAATCTAATATATCTCTTTTCTCTATCCGCTCCGTTTACTTTACACAGTTTATATCCTGTATCTGATTAATAAAGCTTTACAGATACAAGAAACGCATATAAAACTCCATTTCTCTTTTACAACGTCTCTCCGTCCCGCCCTACGTTCGTTCGCTCGCTTTTTCAACTCGGTGAACCGTTTTCCCCGAGCGATCATTACACTATTGGAGTTACGACCCGTTTATTCACCATAAAGACAGAAGTAAGAAGAGGTTTACTCGTAGAAAGGAAGAAATAGACGGCCGTCGACTCGCCCCGTCTCGTCCTTCCTTTCATTCGCGGATTTATGAATGAGAAAACGCGAATACGGCACCGCAAAAACGTTCTATCCTATTTTAATTTTATTTTGTCATCTCGCAAAATCGGACATAGACCCCCTTCTCTCGAGTCCGCTGGATATAAATGGCTCGCGATGCCAAGACTCGCGGAATATAATTTAATTTCAAATCGGTGTTTCCTCCTGCTCGCCAGACAACGCTTGAACACAGCGTCGAGCTCTCCATTAACGAAACTTTTGCAATGAAAATTGCTACAATAAAACCTTACAATAGAAGTCGAATAATTTATCGTGCACTCTTTACCCGCAGCCACAGGTTTACATCGTGCTTTTTCTGCCACGCAATAAAATAACAATCAGGAACTTTATATTTCTGTTATAAAATTTATATTAAACTTTATACACCGTTTCATATACGAGCGTAAATGTCTTATATATAATATTAGAAAATATCCTGCTTGATTTGAAAAGGAAATAAAAGTTTATGTTTTCAGCCTCTAATAATAATTAATTTAATAGCTGATAGCAAGTGTAATATTTATGACCAATCGACGTGAAGAAAAACATAATTCTTGGCAAAGATTAAAATCGAAAACCTGTCGAAAAGCTCTCGAAATGAATTTAGACGTTACTTAGGAGCGCTTACAGGTCACGCGAATTTATCGATCGTTATCCCGAATGTGTGTAACGTGCAAAGCTCATGCGGGTTATCCAAAAAGGACGACCACGAAAATTCTTGGGATAATCCTCGGAGTCAGAATGAGGGAAGTGCGCGCGCTTTTTATCCCCCGGCGAAAGGACGAGGGGGCCGGGGAACGAATCCGGCATCCCGAAATTCTCGTCGACGAGCGTTATCGCAAACTCGTTAAAATCCCTCCGGCTAGATTCCCCGTTAAAATCCCTCCATAAGGATTCCGATCCTGCATTCGTCTAAAGATTCATTCCTCATTCTCGAGAAGGCACCGCCGCTCTCTCGTGGACGGCGACGTGCAGGAAAAAAGCCCACCACCGTAACCGTCGCTCTGATCTCGCAGAAAAGTTATAAGCCGACGGATTATAATGGCGGGACGATAAGAGAGGGCAGTGAGAAAAAGGGAGAGAGAGAGAGAGAAAAAAACGGACCGACCGACTAGGAATCGCTATTAAACCGTCACCGCCTTTTCCGGAATCCCCCGAGGATCCGGTGATTGCGCTCTGGGAACGGTAGAAAGTTCGGAAGTGAAATGTGCGAAAGGAACAAATTGATAGACGGGCAGAAAGGGGAAGGTAAAAAGGCGCGAAAATAGCAATTAATCTTACAGCTAAGTGTGAAATGTTTAATTTTTTAGATCCCCCCTGAAATTGAAGAAAATTGTGCCCCGTACAAGAACTTATTTTACGTCAAACACTTATTTGACAATTTTGTACGGTAAAATATTTTATGAAAACATCTGAATATATATATAAATCGCAGTACAATTTCAGTTTCTTTCTTTATACGTAAATTAAATTATAAAATAATAAGAGAGCGGGAAGACAGTATTAATAAGTATGGCAATTAAATATAAATATTAATATATTTGCATTAGAAAAAAGTTGATATACTGGACGAAAAGAAAAATGAGGCAAATTGTGAAATTAGTAATTAATTTTACAAACGGTTAATGCTTCGGTATTTGCCGATTAATGATTACATGTCCTAATTAAAAAGCAACCTGTGGATTTTCAGTTAACTTGCGTGCGAGCGTTTGCGTCAAAGGGACCGCACGTGTGGACGGTTAATTAAATCGAGGAGTCTAAAGCCGAGGAGTATCGGTTCATCACGACACTGAAAACGTTACGCACTCAAATGCGCACCGCCAATTGCGCAAAGCATGGGTATCGACTTTCGTAAATTAGAGAGAAACGTAACGTAAACATTTCACATGGGTATCGGCAATGAAAGCGTTCTCGATTTCGTTTAGCGATGTCTAAAATTAGCGGGCCCCTCGCTTAATCAAGAGGCAAAATAATTCTCGATTGCCTGAGTCAATCTGTCGGGCCATTAATTACGACGTCGCTTCGTGTTGTCGCCACTTATAGCCTCCCTATACTTTGGTATTTCCGGTTTGATGACAAACCACTTACGCGAAGTATTAAAGCGTGCTTAAACCACACGATTTTTAGACAATAGGCTTGTGCTGTTGAACTGCTTTTCTCTTGCACTCTCTCTACGTTTGAAAAAATCAAACAAAAATTTATTTAGTTCTCGAAAAAAAAGAAAGAGGAAATGTAACATTTTATAATATTGTAATTGTGTATCGATTGAATCCGATAGATTAGATTTATGAATGTACATCAAGTTTGAATGACTACTCGATGAATGCGAGATTATTGGGCCTACTAAAGACGCAGCCATCGATTTCTTACGTTTCAATTGGCTTTTTAGCATGAATGAAGACACGATAAAATCAATATTGTAATGATATTATTACCGAGATATCGTCATAGAAATCGTACAGTGTAAATAAATCTACAGTTTCGCGCGAAGTTAACGAAGTTTGCTTAATTGATAATTTAACGGGTATGCAAGCATCATACAAATTACACAAAGATAGCCTTAGTATCGGCGGGCGCCAGTAATTAAATTACAACTTATCGATTCTCCGTTGAGAGTCAACAGAATTTCCTAACTGTGTCTATCTAACTTGAATGGAACGTTTCTATTTGCGGCGCAATCGATCGGATGATTTGAATGTAACGTTCATCAAACAAGCCAAATGTTCTCTCGGGAATTGAGCAGCATAGCGCTTCCTACGTCCGCAAGACGAACAACTTCATTTGGAAACTGATCGCAAGAATGCAGAAATGTAGCGAGAGAAAGATAGTTTGCCTTTCTTAATTTAAATTGGAATTAAAATTTGCCTTTCTTTCGCGAATCTGTCATCGCCAAGTCTTTTACATTATAGCGCGTTTAATTCCAGTCAAAATTAGTAGAAATAATTGCTAATAATTCCATTCAGCGTACAAATCTTACGTCGGATACCTC
The DNA here is from genome assembly GCF_003651465.1 of Formica exsecta. NCBI lineage: Eukaryota > Metazoa > Arthropoda > Insecta > Hymenoptera > Formicidae > Formica > Formica exsecta. Next base: position 64,633 of record NW_021852868.1, on the reverse strand, counting down.
CGTTAATCGCGCATCCCTTTCAGAGGAAAGCGTACGGAAATATCGAGACCATTCGGAAAGATTTCCAAATGCAATATCTCCGAGCACTCGGAAGGGATCGTTTTCGCATAAACGATTTTCTATTTTACATTTCACTCCGGACCCCGAGTCCGTCCACGCGTCGGGCGTGTAACTTCGCGAAACAAGAAAATTGCACGGTCCGCAGCCTCCGGGCACTCAGCTTCTCCCCCTTCTTTCCCTTTGGGCGACCACCCTCTCACGCCCGTGTCGATCTCGCCCCAGCCAAGAAAAGTTCCGCAAGTTGGTGGTGCCTCTCGCACCCACCTTGCCGCACTTTTCCAACCGCAAATCCGATCCCGCGGGCGCGAAGTTTTCGAGGTAACCCTCCTCACCCCTCCTCGAGCCAATCCTCCTTCCTTCTCCCTTTCGCGAAAATCTCTCCGCGAGAACATGGTGCCGGTTATTCCGGCAACCAGCGACGGTCGTGCCGAGGGGAAAATTATTTATAAACGTCAAAACAGCGCGGCGAGCCGCGCCGCGGCTACCATTTGCGGAAAGTTGTTGGGGCGTGAAGGGAATTTACTCGCCGGCAACTCCGCGGACATCCTTCGCGGAATTTTCGCGCCGCGCGCGAGACTTGGCGAATGTTCGGCGAACGTGATTAGTCGCCCCGCCGGTGTAGAAGGCGTAATTTACGAGCACGAAACAGCGGAATCGAAAAGAAAGGGAGACCGAGAAAGGTCCTGGAAACGACGGGTGGCGCGGAATATTGAAACCTCTCGGGGCAATTCTTGCGATTACCGTCGTAATGGTCCCTGAATTTAGATCGGTGTTGGACGTGCCTGCGTAAATAACCGTAATCTACGTCTGCGTGTAAGTACATTCGGCGAATAAATGTAAAATTTATGTACCGCGCGTGTAAATGAATCACTTAGGAAATGGAAAAGCATATATATACACACAGAAAAATACATACTATATACAAGTAAATATTACTTGTTTCAAGTATTTCAAAAGTTCATATATCCGCAAATCTATCATAAGTTTATCATAAGCATCAAATTTATTCAAAGCATATTCTGAATCCTAATAAATTTAATACTTCAATCAAGAATATTAAATTATATAATTGAAAGAAATACATTAAATTTTTCTGATCTAATAAATTTTCTTACATTAAATTAACCATATCTGACTTTTCTTCGATAAAATCTTATAATATTCTTCCAAAGAAAATATTTATTTTTTTTTTAGCACATGATAATGAGTATTTCTAAAATTTGTGACAAGTCTATTTTAAGACTATTATTAAGAAAATATTCTTTGTTAAAGATAACTGTTACTTAAAAAAAGTCAATTAAACTGAGTAATCATTTTACTTAGCAATAGAATAATATTTTTCTGTGTGTATATAAGGAACTCGTGGAAAATTCTCTTATTCTGTCTATTATTCATTCAGAAAATGGACACATGTCATGCTATCGGCTCACATAAATTCGGACATTTTTATAAAACATCACGGACAATAAATTTCGCTTAATACGATTTTGAGAAAGATAACATGCGATAAATCGATGGGCTGCTGTTAAGAGAGATATACGCGGCTTTTGCTGCCTCGCCAGTTATTTGTATCGCGAACATAAATGCGAAATAAATACGGAATTTGTTGCGCCGTTGCGTCACGGGGGACATTTATCTGCGATAAAAACAACATCGTGGTGCATCACTATGTCACATGCACGAGTGCTCCGGCATTATGTCGTAAGTCTTTCAGCATACCGCAGGATCATAGACAGAAATTACACACATATTTCTTCGCGAACCGTAAACCTATACGTTGCTCTACCCTAAATCATAAACTCACCGCGACTCCTCTGTGAGGATATTTCAATAGACAGTAACAAATACATCGCGTGTACATCGCAAATACACCCACACATATTCGCGAAGCAGCACACCGCGCTATACACTGTCTCCGCAAAATACCGAGAGCTTTGGGATCTGAGAAATTACACGTTGAGTGAAAATTAGCGTGTAATCATTTACTAGCTACATATAACTAGGTAGATAATTTTTTATTTAGAAACAAATAATGATATATTTTGGATGGCAATTTAATTGAAGAGTCTATATGCGAAAGGATACAAGCGTGTTTGCTATTATTTATTCCAAAGCAACTTTTAATTAGTTAAATTAGTAAATTTGCAGAATCTCAACTCTGAAAATTACGTACACGTGTACGAATTCCGAGAAAAAGCAATTTAAACTTATTTTCAAATGTTTCTGATACATGTATCCTTTCATATTCAGGTCAATTTATTTTAATTAACGTGACACAATTAGAAATTGGTTTTTTTTATTACTGTTTTATATATATAAATTTTAATGTAGTTTAAATTTATTATTCAAGTGGAGGAGTTCGATTCGGTTACTCTTTACATTAATTTAACCTTGGCGCGAGGCCACTTACATAGCAGATTTATACCGGCCCGGCTAGACTCTGTAAGTACGTTTTCCCTTATATAGACCATGAACAGGTGTTTCACGAATCATAAACGTGCGTCGCTCCGTAAATCCGCGAACGCTCGCGTATGTTCCTTTGTGTCCTCATAAATCATAAATTTATGTTCTCGTCGACTGTAAACATATCGCAGGCCTGAGAATGAACATCCCATAAATCGCGCTGCACTCCTGCACCGTATTTAGCATTCTATTCCATTTAACCCTTCTACAGCCGGAATGTTCCCCGAATGCAGCTAATTAAATGCTGAAAACTTAAATCACATGATGTCGTGTGTCGACGAAATCCCATTTATATTTCTCATTTCAAGAGAGATATTGTCGAAGATCAATGGACGTACAAAATCAAGTAAATTAATTTAGTTTAATGATTTTTTTTTTAATTTTTTTATACGGAGAGTAAATTAATCTTTTACATTGTATTATAACAATGCACATTCTGCAAATATAAATACTATTTTCAGAGGTTTTTCTGCACCCCCATTTAGCTTTTACGGATCCATATTGAGTGCGCGAGTCCTAAAACCGAACCACTCCCGTCCAGCGAATTTTCAACATTACCGTCGAGCGGGATGGACGTTAATCCGAAAGTTTCACGGCCAAAGTTGGTCGGGATCACCAGTTTCTGGTTCGATGGCACGCCGTGGGCCATTGGCCGTCCCCGTGTTCATGAACAATGAGCCCCGTGACATTTCGAGCCGTGGCTCTTTACTTCCGGTTTTACGAAGCGTCCGTGCTCTCTGGAGGGCAATTGTCGTCGTTCGTCGGAAAACCGAAGGACAACCGCCGTATTTGCGGCCGCACCGTAAATCTCTGTCTCCCTCTTTCTTTTTCTTAACCACTTAATCCGCGCTCTCACAGATATAACATTGTTTTTACGATTTGTATTATTTATGAAAGCGCATATTTGTAACGATTTATTTTAAAATGCTCGAAAGGATAGATTACGATAAAATTCTTTCTCAAAGATTTTCATCGTAATATCGGAAAATGGGACATAATTATTGGTCAACGACGGGTTTAAGCATCATAATATCACGAACCGCGGATATTATGCAAAGCGGATGAATACATCGTACTTTCGTAACCGTCTGTTACGGGAGTTTAATATCGAATAAGGTATCCCCCGAATCGTAACTTGCCGGGGATCACGGGGAAAGGAATGGGAAGTACGAGAAGAGATCGCGGAAACAAACTCGTTGCGGAGAATTTGCAATTCACCGAACGTAAGGGGGATCTCGAAGGGAACAAAAGGCCAAAGTTTGAACTCGGAACCGGCATTGCAGCTGACGCTGTCAGATATTAAAAATGATCCTCATCGTACTTGATTTTCAGACTAGACACGCGACGTGCGATTTAATTACATCGAATTCATTCACTTAACATTATCAGACAACTAGAAGATTAAGCGTCAATATCTAACTTGTAAGAATAAAAGGTGTTAGTATATTAAAGAAAAAAAAAAAGGAAAAAAAATGGGGAAATTAGTAGATAAATTTATAATTCTTTAATTGTTCTCGATTTTTTATTTGTGATCCGAGGAAACCTAACAAACGAACGCGTTTTTTGTGGGAAACATTGATTTACGATGTAAAAAAACGATGTAAAATATCAACGTTGGAATGTCAGCCAACAGCGTCTCTCGTTCCTATTATCGAGATCATTATCGACATTAGGCGTCAGCAACACGTGGCATTATTACCCGAATTGCCTCGTGTAATGCAATATAATCGCATAATGTGTTGGTCGCGAGGAGAAAAGTTACATATAAATATCGAGAATGGCTAGTTTTTCTCCCTTTTTCTCCTCGAACGAAATATGTATCACGTGCTTCGTCCGATCCGATATGCTAACGTTACAGCATCGCCGGCGTTATCGTCATCATTATCGTCATCGTGACGTTAGGGCGCTATCATTATGCTCACGCGATACTCGATTTACGTACCGATCGGAGAGCCAGTCTTCCTCTCTCTCTCTCTCTCTCTTTCTCTTTCTCGCCCTCTCTATGTCGGTGATTCTTACGAGTCCAGCTTTGGAATTTAAAGGACGCTGCGCGAAGCGAACCACCGCAGGTATCACATTACCCACATGAATATGTATGTCATGATATGAATGTACATAAGGAAACCCGGCGTATCCTTGCTACGTTACGTATTCACGAATTTATAATCGTGCGACAAGAGCATTGTCGCTGATCGCTCTTGGTCAATTCTTCGATAGCGCGATACTTACAATTAGAATATTATATCGATACCATTTTTGCTTCGCGAATACCTTTATTATTGATATTCAATTATTCCGAAGTAATACGCTTGCCTGCACTCGGAAAAAACGTGGATAACTCTGCCAGTTTTTACAAAGATCTATTCTTACATATATCTAATTGAAAAATTTCCATTAGAAAGAATCCATTAAAGTTTTTAATTAAATTTATAATAATAATAAAATTTCCAATAGGATGGCAGTCTTGAAAAATGCGTATATATTTATTCTGGAAATAATATATTTATATTTTTAGCCGAAGGGCAGCGGACAGACACAATAACAGAGACCACATTTTTTATCAAATACAAGCGAAATGCGAAACCAATTAAAAAGTTGGAAAAATCGATTGCCGTATGTCTGTACGTCGGCATGGATATTCGAATCGACTGGCAAATGTCCAAACATTTCGCCAGAAATCGTCCCACGCATTTGCACGTGTCAAACCCTATTTACAACACACATTGCCCGTTGAACGTGACAAAATTAGTGTATAGCAACAATCGAGTCAACGGATATAAATTTCGTCTGGCGCAAAACGTCGGAGAATATTACGAATGACAGTCGCGGCGATTTTAATAGATACACACACACATGCGCATGAATCGAAACTTCGATATCAAATCACGCGTATTGCACCGCGCCAGACTATTATTCGTTCGATCGTCAAAGCCTGAAAAAAAAAATATATATATATCATATTTCAACAGGGAGTAACTTTTAATGAATATAGGAAAAAAGTCATAGCCAGCATACACGTTTTCATAATATGCGTCGTTAAATATCAGATATCACAAATAATTTCGTGTTCGGTAACATTCTGCTTGAATTCGCGCAAATCCCCATAAATATATTTTCGACCATATTTTGCGCTTTTCAAAGCGCACCTCATCTGTTTGCGCGCAAATAATATATTTTGCATATTTCCAATAATGTTGGGTTGATTTGAATCGGTGAAAAAAATTTTTTCCTGAATTTTTTTACAATAATATGTAACTCAATTTATTCCTCCTTAAAGATAAGGTGAAAATAGAAAAAGAAATTTTCTTTCGTTCAAAAAGATGCTTGCGCTGGCAATAGTTTCTTTAAAAACTCTGAAATATCGAGTATTATTTAAGTAGATATACGGTTTATACGCAAATATATCGATTGACGAACAAATATCCCTCGCTTATCAGATATCTGTTGTAGCGACGTGCAATTCCGTGACATCGTAAATATTGATATGTCCGAGAAGGAAAATTTGATTTACATGAGGAGTCCATTTATTTCGCCGTACTCCCGTCTGTGTACGACCGGCGGGGATTTAATGGTCAATTTGAATAAATACGATATTAAACCCCCTCCCTGTGTTAGATCGCGCGGCCGATGTTGACGCCGTGTAACCGGTCGCTCGAATCAGGGAAGAGGAAAGAAAAACGACTCTGACACGAATCATTAGCGTTCGCATCGACTCGTGTACATTTCGTGATATATATTGTCAACCGTACAACACGCGGTGAAAGATCGCGATCGAGAGGTGGTGGAAACACCCAGAACGCCGATTACACGATGCATTTTAATTGCGAATCTCATTATCAACAGAACCGCAGATTTTTCTATGTCATTTCAAATAATTGGTAGCCGAATGGCATTTCTTGCGATATTTCATGTAACAAATATACATACGAGTAGAAACATTTGCATACAATATTGTATATTTGCATACTCTCTGTTTTTATCCTTCCATATATCTAGATAGCTTAAATTACATATATCATCATCTACACATCGATAAAAATAAATTTCGATTAAAATTTATCATAATAAAAATTTCAGAGACTAAATATCAAGATGACTTAAAAATTAAAATGACATGTGCATATATAATAATAAAGACGAGTTTTTTAATCGGCTGCTCGTTAAAGGATACGCATTTTAAAACTTAATCAGCTGATGAATATTTGCATAAATCGCTGCGTCCGGTAATGATTAAAAGACATAAATATTTTCTATTATCCTTCTGTATAGAGGATAGCGATTAAATTCCGATGAACGCGCTGAGTACTTAATTCGCGGACATATTGGCGAGACGAGCTCGTGGAGCGGGTAATTAAATCCACTCGGCAGAGGATGGGAGAGGAGAGGGGGCTCTCTTACGAATAGCAGCAGATAGCGTTGAATAGATACGGGCCGCATATGTCCGGCAAATAGAACCTGTGCACGCGGCTGCAGGATGTTCAATCGAACAGGACGCGTTCAATGTCCCGAAAGGCTATCTGTCTCGATATACATACGTACCCCGGCATGCACCCGCGCGCTCGCGCGAAGCGCATCGTTGCGTAATGCAGTGGCGGCGATGAGAGGCCATATTAAACCGGTAATGGTGCCATTCAGTCGCGCGATAACGCGTCCCGTTGTTATCTCGCCAGTTATCTCCCGTCCGCGCGCTCCGTCCGGACATTTCTTTCCCCGGCGACCGGTCCTCCCCCGTATTGTTTCGCTGTTTCCGACCTCCGCTTACAGATCCGAGATGCATTATTATCCTGTTAAACTCGCGTTTGTATCTTTCTTCTCCATTTAAAATTTTAGTTTAATTTTCGCGTATCGAGTTGGGTTTTTCACGGAATTTTCGAAATTTGTTTAAGATAAGAAAGTATACCGTGAATTATGTACGAATATATGTGTTTCATTCATTGTAATTAAATGCTTTGTTAATTTTTACTATATATAAAAATTCTGCATTTGTAATACATATAATAAATAAAATTGATAGCAAAATTTAAAATTTTCCATGTCACTGAATAATATAATGCAACATGAAACTGGATTGACGTTTCTATTTGGTTAATGAACAATTTGTTACGATGATAAATAGCTGACTGTCTACCGCATTAATATCAAGCTTAGAGCTATCACGTGAAGTGACATTAAGTGATATAACAGGGTGAGTGCAGAAGTGAAGGAGCATGTGTATCATGCTGTTAATTGCGTTAGGGTAATCAACTACAACTTGAGAATAATGTCCTGCGTCACATTGAAGCCAATAGATAGAATATATCTTCCTGGTATACGCATAAATAAATATTCTCCATACAAAACATTTATAATATTATTTATAAATAAATAAATCGATAAAATCCCGATAAAGATCCAAGTATTTTTGTCATATTAAAGAAACGATCATTTTTTTATCGAAATGCGGAAAAAAAAATTTTGAAAGCTTTTTCGAACATTTGTCGCTACGAAAATTGAAGCCAGAAATTTACTTCCGCCGGCATAATCAACTGCTATTCCGCTTTATTTTCACAACGATCACATCGCTTTTGCCCGCAGGATTTTTTTCACTCACCCATTCGCTAACCCGCGCGGGTGGCACTCGTTGAAATGTTTTCACATCACGATCGTACCACCTTCCAATCCCCGTTTCGCTCGCTGAGCAAGGACCTGAAACGGGCTACCTATCCCCTCGTAACATTCGCGGAAAAGCGAACGCAGCGGCGCAGGATGGGATTCCAGGATGCACTTCCGGCGGCACTGATTCAGCCAGCAAACCGATCCCCGACTCGACCTGCAATGTAAGCAAGCAAGCCTGGCTCGCTACGCAGGAACGGAACTCGCGATCAAATGTTGTCTCGATATACTTCGGGAGCCTCCCTCCGATCTCTCTCTCTCTCTCTCTCTCTCTCTCTTGCAATTCTTTGCTTCTGCTTTCCTCCGCGACCTCCGCATCCGACGTATGTATACACATCTGCGGTTAAGATTATTTGTGCATTGCGCAAATGATCTCAATTATGCTGGATAATTCGGCTCGTGTATTGACTCGAGATGGGATGGGGATGTTTTTTAACGTTTAAAATGATTAAAAATTAAAAATGACTAAAATAGTTTTGATATTTTTCAATACGCTTTATTCTATCCTTATTTATCCTTGTTATGCAAGTTTAAAAATGCCAGAAAATACAATGTCGAACGTTACGTTATATCATAGATATTTCCCGACATATCTCGCAAAGAGGCAAATTTCATTTCGCGATCGTGTCCGTACATTCGTCGAATGCAATAAGTTCTCGGACATGTGCGCGACCGATCGACCGTGTCATCGAATCGACCGTGCGGCGAAATACATGCGAATAAATCTGCGGAGGCCTGGTCACACAGGATATCCGCATTGGGGACTTCCGTTTTGCTTCTGGCCGCGTGCTGCTATTGCAGATTTCTCGTAGGACGATCTATTTCGATTAATCAGACAAGTCTCGTTCTAATGGTGCCTCCGCATCAAGAAGAGAATAATTTCGACGAAAATTTTGTCGACTTTCTTGGGTCGGTAAAGCCATTTCATATCGATCGTATGAATAGAAAGTATAAAAAAAGGATGATGTAACTTATTCTAGTCTAGTTTGGAAATAATTATTTTTAGACTAAAAGCATATAGGTCAAATATGATAAATGTATACGTAATATAAAAATAAATAATAAAAAAATAATCTCTCCTGTAATTAATCTTATTAATCTGATTTTATTGAATTACTGATGTATTTTTTTTTATTTTCTTCCCCTGATTTTTATCTTCTTCGATCAAAAAAATGCTCATATACTGCGTTGACGATAACGATTTTAGCCACGTACATTAAAAGAATTTTATGAAAGGTCACTGACACATGAGATATTTTCTACATTTGCATTATGTACGCGCTCACCTTCCACCATTCGTAAAACGAGATATAAGGCAGCACCCTGGGATTTGCCGTCTACGATAGCCACATCCCGCTTGTTCTCTCCAGAGATTTTATAAGTTCGGGGCTTTAACCACCAGTGTAAACGTTCACGGGGTAGATTAGGAGGGGATTTCGTGATGAGGTGGACGCAAGGTAACGGCTATACAGGGTTTAAACCGACCGCGTGGACGCTCGCAAACCCTTTTACCCGCTCCCTTCCCATCCCCCGTCGTTTCTCTCGAGTCCGTACTCGTCTTCCGGGATCGAGCTTCCGGTTAATCCCGCTCACAAGATCAGCTCATCCCCAGTCAGGTATCGATGAGCTATTCGATGATATTCGATCGACCGGCGAAACGACGTTACGGCGAACTTTGTTACTCCAGCGTACGCGCTTTATATTTCATTCTCGTTCGTTTACCTTGCGGTAAAACGCTGCGAAGCTTGCAAAATATATCTCGCCAGGTCTTTTTAACAAGACACTTGACAACGACGTTCCTATTCTCTTATGCTTTGTTGATTATCCGCGAAACGTCGACGACGTCTCGTCTCGTCTTTTGTCTTTGCACGACAAAAGTCACTTTGCTCAAATCATCAACAAAGAATTTATATTAAAATTAAACTTTTTATAACGTTAAGTAATTTTTTATAATAGTTACATATTAATAACAGTTATATTAATTTTTTTATATTTTTTATAAAGACGTTCATACAATCTATTGTTAGTCTTTTAAATATCGGAAAAGAGATTCGAGAGTTATATTCTTGGTTGAAAAGAACCGCAATCGTATATACATCCTCTTTTTCCTCTCTCTCTCTCTCTCTCTTTTTCTCTTTCTCTTTGTGCTCGATGCGTATTACGATAGAATACAATCAAAGGCTGCAATAACATTGTTACTAATTACACGGCCGAACGACAATTGACCGAAAGGTACGCAACGGTGACCATTGCGTGAACGTTCCATTATGAACGCTCGGCCGGGCAGTTTGTGCATTATTAAACTATTCGCAATTAACTCGTTTCCCTCCAGCATTCACTTTGTCCCACGAAAATTTCCGCGGAGTGGCGAAGCGCACCATACGGACAGCAATTGCAAAGAGGTCGCGGCGTAAGCTATCCGTCAGCTATACGCGTTTAGTTTGGGCCGCGCGGACCTTATTTAAAGTAAACCGTATATCACGAAGCCGTTACAAGCTGATTAACTTGCCTGAGTTGATTAGAGCGCGCGCTGGTTTCATCTCGCGTCCCGGCGCCGCGCGTTAACTGCAATTACGTGGACGCCGCGTTTTGTCCATCCCCGCTATTATACCTCACATAATAAAAGCACGCCGTCCCAGAGGAGGGATTTAAATGAAGACAATTATACATATTCATACGTGTGTCCTCGTGGCCACTGAGAATATATCGAGAAACTGACAGGATTTCGGAAAGTATATTCGTGCTATGGAAATGTGGCATTTCAAGTTTTTGTTTCTTTTATTTGGGGCGAAGAGTTTTGGATTAATTAGTAATTCAATTTTGTACGCAAAAAGCAGCGCAACATTAATCGATCGTATATCTAATTTGACATGTTCTCCCATGCTTACTCCCTAACCGCGTGGCTGCAACGAATGGCAGCCAGATGAATAAACATCAATGGACAAAACGACACGGTATGAAAGAATAATCGATGGTCAGTCGACAGTGAAAAGAAGGGAAAAAAATCGACGGGACAAAAGTCGCCGATGGTCGTTGAAGCGACACGTCACGCGAAAAGGTAACTGCTGCGCGTTTCGACACTCGGATTGATTTTGCACAAAGTTCGCAGACAGTTCGAGTTCCCCACTTGATTGGCACTCGACAGCGAGCAGCATTTTGCCCGATTTTCGAGTGGTACGGAAACGGGGTTTCGGAACAATCGAAAGGACGGTCAGAAATTGGGGGGGCATCCCGTTCGATAGGGACACCCGAGATTCGCGAAACTGAGGCCGCTAAATTTTCCCGTCCAATTTGCCTGTACACGATTTGCGTGGTACCTGTCGTTCTAGAATCTATACTCGCACACAGATGCAACGGAAATGTGCATACGCGTACACGCATCAAGTGCGAGTCATCCGGTATATGTATCTACAAAAACGCGAAACGATGCACGCGATACGACAATTTTTTACGTTTTATTTTGATATATTTCGATGAAAAAAAGCACCATAAGTTTGACAAAACGATCTTACTTGTACATGCGTTATATTTTACTCGAAAATCATTTGCGCGTTTTACAATTGCATAAATTCAATCGAGCTTGTGTCGAAACACAACTGACTAAAAATTTGCGCATAACTTTTTTCCAAAACTGCCATGTGTTTTTCAACAAAAATATCATAAAGAAAAAAAACGAGCTTTGCGATACATTTTCTCGTATATCGATGCTTTATCAAATCGTTGAAAGCGAATCGTTCTTTATCTGTAAATAGAGATCATCGTCGTCCATTCGCGTGACATGTATTTGTATGGCGTGTAATTTGGTTGAACGTCACCCTGCGTAAATATTTCCAACACACGCATTATTGTGCCTATCGCGCTTTTCGCGGATAAATGGCCCGCTACAATTTTGGTATTCGCGGTCGTTTTCGCGACATTTGTTATTGTAAATAAAAAAAGTGACATATCGAAAAAAGCACACCCTCCGACGATTCGCGGGGAAAATCGAATCGTTACACATGCATAAACGGCTTAAACACAGAGTTGCATCCTCGCATGGTATGGCGATACGGCGAATCGCTCGACGCATACGAATGATCGAGCGCACCGACCGCTCCGGTGCACGATGTGTCGCATTTACATACAACCCGTTACATGGGCAACGGAACTGATATCGCCAACGGCGGCGGCCGTTAGCATAAATACGTATTATGCGATGCGCGCGTGAGAAGAGAAGTTACTCGCGTGTTAACGCATCGAGTACCGCGAGCGCGAATCGATTCGATAAGCAAGGACGATGATCGGTACGCGTTTTATGCAAAATTGCCGTTACGCAGAAATGAATGCACGAATCTACTAGAGAATCGAAATTATGCAACTAATAATGGGAGTCGCAGCCCCCTGCGATGTAATTCTTTAAACCGCGCCGTCAAGATGGCTGAAAACTGCGTTGAAATTAAGCCAATCGCAAATTGATTCTAGAAAATATTACTTTAGGAATGTACACTTTTTATCTCCCCCTCTTTCTCTCTAAATGCATATAATTTAGAGATATTATATATAAATTTTTATGATGGTTTCTATACAATTTATGCGATAAAATACACATATACAATTAAACTAGCAATAAACATCCGAATTTCCTTGAAAGCTTCCGACACACATTAATTACATTTGAGGGGGTTCTAAAAGATAAACTGCAGCCTCAAAGGACAATATGTGAAATTGATAGCAAACGTTTCCGGTAAACAAAATAGACGCGAAACCGCAACCGCGATTCACTCGAAATACCACTCATCCGGTTACAAGAGAGAGAGAGAGAAAGACAATGTTAAAGCTGTCGTTAAAGCAGCAACCAGGAGAATACATTGATGATACAGATCTTAGCAAGTTTAACTACGCCTATCGGATTACCGCTTACGTAATATCGGCTTTCACTCGCAAACTCTGCGACATAATTAGATGCCATTTCAGGACGTTCTGCTTCTCGATCGCTTTGGTAGCAACCGTGAAGACGCTTCGTTTGTCGACAAAGGTAGGAGGGATTGTAAGAAAATTACGACCGTAGCAAAACCGAATTGTAATTTCACTTTATAGAGTAAGTTATCAACTAATTCGTTTGTTATGAAAAGAAGAGATATCTCAAAGTGCGCTTTTGATGCTCGGAGAACTGTCTTTCGAGATCAAATAAATATATCGATGCCAAATCGACAAACGTAATTTATATGGTATTGATGATTTATACGTGGGCGTGAGAGCGTGATCCCTTAGCCGAATTCCCTTTAACTTAGGAGATAATCTAACGGTCATTCGACACTCGACTATATGTGATATATTAGATGGCCAAGCGAACAATATCGCTGAATACATCCCCAGTGATTACGGAGACCATTAGTGAAATAATTAGTCGGTATCAATGATCGATGATTATGGGCTTATGGTGTAAAACGGACCAATCATGATGATATGCATATGGGAACATTTCGATCGCGGAATAATGGAAATGGTAACATTTCAATATGCAATTCGCGAATCGAGTACATTATATTGTGTTCAGGACAGCAGGAGGACAACGATCTAAAGAAAAAGCGGTCTTTTTTAAATTGGATTTTTCATTATCGTAATCGCGCTGTTAAATGCCTAGTCGTAACGACTCTGCCGACGACTATAAAAATAAACGCGGGGCTAACAAAGAAAAAAAATTTAATTTGAATCGCGCAACAATGTAACCATCTTCTTCGGCGTGAATTGCGTCTCATATGCGTGATAGCGGCGTTTCGATATAACCACCTGTTGCGGGATGACAAAGCTTCAGATAGCTATATTAGGCGATGTCTAATAACACTAATTCATCGTACAACCGAATGCTATAAACGCTAATGGGAGAGCGATCGCGCCGATGCACGCGTGCCATGAAGCTATAATTGGAAATAATTCACACAGCGTGACAGTGAAACCGTTTATTAAAGATTCTGCTGTAAATATTCTCGAAAGCGCGAAAAATATCATTTCAATACACGTTAGAAATAAAGATAGGAATAGACAATTAATTTCATAAGATTCAGATTTCACAAGAGGGGAGTTTGCTAAAATTGATAGATTGCATGAATGATAAAATACTAATAAAATAATAATAATAAATAATAATAATAATAAAATGATTAGATTCATCCCCGTAATTAGCATCTGCGTGTGAATGAGAGTAATAATTGAAATTGGCTCGTTTCGAAGATGACACGCCCGGCTGACTTTTTTGCGTCGAAAGAAAGACGCGTACGTATAATTGAAGACACCTTCGCACACGACACGTAGACCGATTGTGAGACGAAACGTCTCTTCCGGACGACCAGCCATTTGCGCGACGACTGTCGTCTCTTCGGGTCGTAAAATGTCACGCTGCTAATTCGCGGACAGTCCCACGCTAATTGTATGTATGAGAAAGTAATGGGGAACATGGTTACGGGAGGGAGGGGGAGCAACTCGACGCAAAAGGGTTCCTCGGTCCCTTGTTCAGCTCGGGATGACTAAGAGTGACATGAAAATGAGGATGGACGTCTGTTCCGGAAAGAGAATCGGACCGTCCGCCTCTTTTTGTCCTGCGAGGACCACCTACGCACTTTTATCTGCAAAACGCTGTTATTGCTAATGCGTTATTCATCCGCGTACGTGATCACGCATGCTACACGTTTTCCCGCCGCTTGTGTGCATTATGTATCGCGTTAAAACAATTGTGAGCGCGTTACGTTTCATTAGTTATATTACGATTAATGTATTCTTTATATAAATATATATTCTTGTTGAGAATTAATTCAATTAATGTCCTAATGCGGGCATTTTTACATATTGAAACAATTTTAAAAAATACGTGAAATTTGTTTGTGGAAAATACATGCGTGGAAAATCACGATGTTTTCTTTTGTTTAATAATCCGATAACAAAAGAGCGCGCGAATTCATTGGCCCGTTGCGATGAGAATAAACAATTGCAAATCGAGACATGAATCGATACCCTTTCGTTTTGACAACACGTGGCAGCGGCTCGTCAATGTTATGCAGATTGACACGTTACACAATGGCATTACACTCATAATTCAGCCGTTAATAATGATCGTCCAGTCACTCTTATTCACGGGGCAAGTGCCGCGTGTAAAACGTAATCAACAATAATGGCGCCGGAGAATATAGAGGGGCGTAATTAGCTTTCAAGTGTTGGTCCTGCAAGCCACATGTGCAAACTTTAGTGAGATTAATCCGCGAGATTGTTTACGCAGATTTTATTTATGGTGGAAACACATTTCCAGATATTGTATCCGCTTTCTGGCGGATTTTTTGGTTCGTAAGTTCTAATTTGAGATAGCAAAAGTCGAAAAAAACTGCTCTGCTTTTCCTGTATCTATGCAATTGTTGTCAACGCATCGTCTGGCTTAAAACAAATGTTGGAATATTATTTTCATTTAAATATTCATTTTGTCCATGGATTTAAAATTATTATGAAATATTAAATTCAATGAATATTGAATATGCAATATTATTATAAAATACGTTGTGCGCATCATATATATTTTGAATATATTAATAGCTAATAACCGATCAGGAGCTTCCTCATGTTTATATTATTTATTAGTAGCGTATTTATTACTTTTATATTTTTTTTATTTTAGAGAAAAATTAATGCTTGACATATATATATTTGGCGTATAATATTTCTCTCATAACTTTTTAACGCTTTTTCTAAATCAATACATTTTTATATTCGCGAAACTGGCTGAAATATTGATCTCGATTAAAGCGTACACGAGCTGCGAATTTCGTTTCGGACTTCTTGCTCACGCAGAATTGTAATGTATAATTCAAATAGGTGCGGTTCGGCACGTTCGAAAGTTGGAACGCGGCGAGCTAATATCGAGAGTTTCGAACTATCCGCGGCCCCGTTTTTCCCCCCTTTCGCCTCTCCCACCCCCTTAACCACTGCGGACCGCTCTTATTAAATTTGTTTCAATTCACCCGCGTTACTTATTGCATTTCTACGAGCGCGGCGTCAAACTCGCTGATCGATAGCCCGCACTTTGCTGACTGATATGTGCGATATACGCCGGAAACGGATTTCCGGCGCGTTTCCGCGAAATCGCATTTTATACATAAATCACACAACTGTGTGAACCGCATCAATTTAACGCGGATACGAACGTTTAAACAGCGAAACCGTTTCAGTTTGCCCCCGTGTTTACGATTCCGGTAATTCTATCAGGCGCGATGTAACTGCGGTGTAAAGCGAGCTTAAAGCGACGCGAGTTACAACTTCTTCAGAAGTGCGGTGACGAGGCGGGAACGCTAAAATTGCTACCGCGCGCGTCTCAAGTACCATACTATTCCGGGATTACCATTTAAATTCTTTCGCAACCGGGTTGGAGTCTCGCCCGCGCAAAGGTGGAAGTTTCACGAGGGTAGTCGAGACCCGCCTTCCCTCCTTCTCCTCCCCCGCGTTAATTTGTCACGGCGCAAATTCAAGGATGGTCCGTACACCCGGCAACAACCCGCCAAACTTGTAATCCCCCTCGAGGACTGTGATTTAGACACGGTGGGAACTTTCCCTCGCGGAGTTCTAGCGTGAGTCCATTCTACGCTCCTTAAATCGTTACTGCCTTCCTCTCGCTTCTTATCTCTCCTTTTTCCCATGGCTATTGTATTCGCCAAGAAAGTGTAACTGACACTTTGTAATATCTTTTTCGTAAGAAATAATCGCTAACGAAAATATATTCATAAAATAATTTCGTAATTTAATTTTACATCGTATATTGTAATTTTACATAACATTACGTTATGATATAAAAGATCTTAATAAGATAAAAAATGTCACGTGAATTGTTATAAATACAATACAAGGAAGAGACGAGAGGAGCGTATCATTCGGTTTCTATGACCGTCATTATTTCAAACAAGCACTTTTATTTCGGTCACTTGCAGTCAAGCTCGTGCAAGATTCTCATAAATAAGAGAACGTATGGCTCGTTAAGACGAACCTAATAGAATTACTTCTTGCCTGGAGCAACGAAAGGTCAAGTAGTCGCGTCCCTCGCTACGACAGTCAGTTTTAATGAAGACACAACTAAAACCAAGTATATACAATCTTCGTCTTCGATACAGAAGGATTTTAAAATTTATTTCTTGTTCAAGGATCGCAAACTAGATATGCCACATTTAATATATTGATAATAGGATCCAAAATCTTCGAAAATCTAAAATGGAAAATATTATACAATATAATAAATACACTGTATAAATAATATATACAGTACGTTATAAAATAGATCATTTTTTTTATTTAATGTTAAATAAATCCACAAGTAAGTTTTTTTCTTAAGAAATTATTTTTATTAGGAAAAAAGATCTCCCGATATCTTGCAGACTTCATCGAAAGATATTATCGTCGATCCTAGCTTTTTTTGTCCGAGTTGCAAAATTCTATCCGTCGATGACCTACTTATATTTCGAGATGATTTACTATTTTTATCTGTAATCCGTGGCAAAATCGACATTCAAGAGCACAAATCTGTGCTTGCGCAGACTGAGATAAAAAAAAACTTATACTCTATAGAATCCCCATGTCGCATTTGTGAAGATCGCCAAAATTCTATCCGTCGATGACCTACTTATATTTCGAGATGATTTACTATTTTTATCTGTAATCCGTGGCAAAATCGACATTCAAGAGCACAAATCTGTGCTTGCGCAGACTGAGATTTAAAAAAAACTTGTACTCTATAGAATCCCCATGTTGCATTTGTGAAGATCGGAGTGAAAAAATCTATCATATGATCAAACATGTTTTAATACGGGCACGTCGGGTTCCACTTTGGCAGCTAGAGATTGATACGTTGCCCTTGTGCATGCTCACACGAAGGGGATGACAATGTGATATTCCACGTGTCAGCGATCCAGCCCTGCGATTCGTCACGCGGACGTGAGTATATGCGACGAGGTCCTTCGTCGTCCTCGCCTCGTGAATCGAGAGGAATGAAAGGAAACCGGGTCACAGTAACGCGCGAACGCTCTCCTCTGATGCGTCGAGAGAAAGAGCGTTTCGAGCTCGCCGAGAGAAAAGATGGAAAACAGAGCCGAGAGCGGCGAGGAGGGGATGCGGATGGGGAATGTTACACGGATGCATCCCGTTACTCTTCCCGGTCGACGCTTTTGAAAAATTTCCATCCGGCGTGAGACGCCACGGAAACCATTTCCGAGAGAGACAGGAACGGCTTAAGTATCGTTCACAGTGAAGATCTGTGGCAGAAAAGTTTGGCAGCCCATAAATCCGGAAGGGTTCTCGAACTTTGCGCGAATGTGAAGAGAGAATGTGGTTTGACTATTCCTCTACTATCCTCTTCTTTTTTTTTTGTTATTTCAATGCAAGAACGATTGTAGGCGAAAAATCCTTCGGAGACTATATTTTTTTCCGTTTTCTCTAACATTTGCTACGCGTGTTGCAAAACATCGAGAACACACTGTAAGTTTTTAATCGTCTCTATTCTTTTAATCTCGGAACGGATGAATTGCGATCATTGCTAACGCTTAATCTGAACAACAGAATTTTCAAGCGCATTGATTTTATCCTCCTCATTTTTCGTGAAATATATGGACGACAAAAATGCATTACATTAAATCGCGTAATCAAGCTTGAATGAAAAAACGCTTCATTGTTGCCCAGTATAATTATGCCGGGATGAATATTTATGAGAAAAACAGTGACGCAGATATTTCGTTGAATATTCTATTTTCATAATATTAACGGACAAATGTCTGGTAATAATTTGGCGACGTATTCGCAATAACGCAACAAATATATGAAAAAGGTCCCCCGGGGCGGTGCGAGAGAATAAATTTTTTATCGTTCTATAACTGACCGTACCATATACCGTTTGTATGTATGCCATTTCTGTTACAATTACTTGACGTAATTCAGTAGCCCGCGAGAATTAACAGAAACATAAAACGGTATAATATAATCCGTAACATGCATAACGCATATAATACATACTTTTAATAAACGGTGAATGCAAAATTCAATTTATATATACATTTTTTTCATTTTGAAAGATAAAATTGAATCATTTCTCGCGTAACGCGGAAAAAAAGAAATAATGAATGTACAAGGGCGGCAGAAGGAGACGGGATAGAGGGGGAGGGCAGAAGGGGGAAGGGGATAGAGTCGCCTCTCGGTCGGTAGGATATCATAGATACACCTCTATTCTGTTTTCCCCCGGAAAATCAATATCGGAGGTCGGCAGCGCCTCTCGGGGGTGAGGTGGCTCTCACTGGAGACAAATCTCAGTGTCCGGAAAATCCCCGCCGACTAGTTGCAGAGCGACCCCCGTAAAATTACGCGTTTCGCCTACGAACACGCGTTTGCCGTCGCTTTTCGCGAAAGGACCCGGCTTCGCGCAAGTGACCTACTACTGGAGGACCGACGTGGATCGTCGTGGGTGACGCGACGATTACGGGTGAAAGTCGGTAGAGTTGAGAAGGGGAGCTAACCTCCCTGACAACCTCGTGCGAGAACTTGGGGGCACGTTTTGAGTGTGTGCATGTATGTATGTATGTGTGCATGCGCCCTGTATCTCGCCCTGCGCCTGCTCGCCATATTGAGGGAAGCTGAGGCGCCACGATCGTAAATCTAGACGCGCGCCACTTTCGACTCGCGGATTTCCAAATTTTCGCCGCTTCCTTTTCCCTGCTCTTGCATCCGGTAGAAAACTTTGAGACACCCTATATAGATAGATGAATGTGTATAAATAATCGCAACGTTCGGCAGCACAAATATCCGTGCTTGCGAAACGAAGAATGTGAAAAACCTAGTCGCTCGCGAAGATTGCAGTGAAAAAATCAACCATGCGGTCAGACATACTGACAATCGAGCGCAAGTACCGATATTTACGCGTCCGTGCTTTTAATATTTTCCTTATAGAGATCCCGTTCATTGTACGTTGTATCTGTCGTATCACATGCTACCTAATACACCGTGGCTACGAAATATAATTCGTATCACGTGTCCGCTGCGAAGCTTGTTTCTGCATAACGAGACAACGCGGTCCACGTTAGACGGTCGTGACTCTTCCTCCGTCGCGGCTTGCGTAGCACACAGGAAATATAAACTTTAAATTATGTTTCCGTTGACTTTAAGTAACACGTGACCTGCTCGAGAAATTTTCGTGTATCCCACATTACGACACACATGATTAGATACAGAGTTTCTCCTCTTTGGAGCTCCGACTACCTGGGTTTCTTTGCTTAAATCCGCGCGTTTCTGTATATATGTATTTGAATTCAAATTACTCTCTCATGCGGTCTCTTTCATGCGCGTTTCGCGAGACAAAGAACATCGTCTTTATCCCATGTCGAATGCTCTCTCGGAAATGCATTAACCGAAATCCATTTCGCACATTGTCGAGGAAACTACAAAATGGTCGCCGTTTATCGTAGAATTTTGATAAATTTAACGAGACATATTACTACAATTTCAAATATTTGTATTGCGTGTTTCGTGTGTTTTTTAATTGTTCTTCCAAAATTTATGAACGGAAGTGGAGCTGAATACAGTATTTTAACGGTGGCAATAATCGCGCGCTGACATTTCATAAAATATGAAATCAGAACGATATGAATCATTAACGATACGGATATCCAATTTTGATTTATTTAGCATTGCTTAATTGGAGAAATAATTATGGCAATTAGCATGGCGATAAATAATGCAAGCATTGAAGGAAGTTGCAAGTCGTCTATAAATCGTTTATTATGTGTTTGTATATTTATCGTTTACACAAAATGTCTCAAACCTGTATTATACAGGGTGAGTTTAAATATTTTACGAGATATTTTAATTTTTATATCAAAATATGTCAGATTAAAATATAAAATAACTCAAAAAGTACTTAATGAAAAAATACTTTATTAGAGTGTTTTGGAAAGCTCTCGACATAAACTATAAGAATATGCAATAAAAAATGGGGGGGAGTTCTATTTAAGAAAACATCGATCACATTGACTTGGCCTTGAAAAGGTCACTCAAGGTCAAGTCCATATTTTCATCATGTGTCCCCCTCTGAACCCTACAACTTTTGTATAAAACATTTTTTTCCATCTTGCTTACTTTACGAGATATTTGCGTGCGTTGATTAAAATGACTCACCCTGTATATTTCTATATAACAATTTTAGAAGTATTAAAATGAATTATTTTTTTTTATGCTACGTTATATACTGACTCGTACGTTATCGATTTATTGTTGTAATTAGTATCAATCTATTACAAATAAATACATATAATTGACATTGTTAATAAATGCCAATAAATTCTACAAATTTATTAGAGATATTTTGTGTAAATCGGATATTGACACAAAGTATCACAAAATGAATAATTTATTTCTATCTCATGAATGTCTTAGTCAATATGTGATGTACACGTGATAATAAAAATTTTCTTTCATAAAGATGATATTTCTTAGATTTGTCAGAGTATAAAAACGAGGTACATTTTTAATAATCGATGTTCCATGAATAATTAGGTAGAAATTTTAAGCATTGTCAGAGTTTTATCTCATTGACCGATTTTACTCGCTTGCAAATAGAATATCAGCTATCACGTCGCAATCCCATGCGCGCAAATTCTTTTTTTTTCGTTTAAATACTTAATTTCCAAATATAATTCATATTTTATATATATGTCAGTTTGACAAGAGAACATTCACCGTTAAAAAATTAATAATTCATTGTCTAGACTTTTCATCATTATAATTTAATTCGTGATTAATACAAAACTATTTTTATTTGTTGACTGGGAAAATATAATAGGAATTAAATAGCATATTAAAAATACAAGCGAGACACTATATTCATATACTACGTTAAATTGATTATCTAATTAGTTTTTCATATAAATGCTAAATATTATATTTAAGCAAAAATTATAATTAATTGTTATAATCGCTGCTAAGTTTAAAATTTTGTTATATATTAATTATTTTAATTTGTCGGTTGCAGTTATACACACATTTCTTGAGTATTAATACAAATAAGTAATTTGACATAAATCTCATTTATGGATCTCTACGGAATTTAATCCGCTTTACTTTGCAAGCGGACGAAATATTCGAAATAAATGAAAATTCGCATTTTCCGATCGCTAACAGCTAAGACAAATAAAAATTTTGCGTTGAGCGGAACAAAGCAAATATTAATTACCTGATGATAATGAAATATCGACGAAATAAAACTAGGCCGTTCGGTCGGTGCGAAAGAAAATTGCTTTTAATCGAACCGTCGAACATCGAAGCGCCCGTTATCCTTAATTAAATAATTGCACAATTTTTTATATTAGATTATAGTTTCATTAAGTTTGCGCAGAATAATTCAATTATGTAGTATATTGTATATTCTATATTATGTGGAAATAAGAAACGCGCGCGAATATAAAAGAACGTTACAATCAAGACACAAATAAAAAACACAGAGGAAAATAAAATAATGTATAAATTCGCGTACACACTCTCTCTTTATCTCTCTTCTGTCATTGCTATTTTATTAACTTTACACACAATAAAAATTGTATTATATTATAATTTAATTTTTAATATTGCATGGCGAATTAATTAAAATACCTATACTTTGCTCAAAAGTAACGATTATATTTCCAAAGGTGATTCGCCTAGATTAACATCCGCGTTATCCGTAATGTAAAATCGATGCGCCGATCCTCGATCGAGAAAAATTTCGTTAGCGATTACACGCTTTCAAACCAACGTGCGAGCAGATTTCAATCGCAAAACCAACTTCCGCCGTTTCGTCGTCGATGGGCAGGCAGTCGACTCTCGCTAATACGTGCGAGTGGTCAAAGCTTTGAGGTCTGTTTGAAAGCGCGTGGGGATGCTCTTACCTAAATACGCGGTGTTCCTAATGAGCCGACCAAGCGCGAGCTGAAAGCCGGGAAAGCAGGGAAAGGAGCGACCTTTATCGTTCGCGAAATAATTTTCGCGTTTTCACGTCTGACATAATCGCGCGAAAATCCAGACTAACGCGAGTTGCGCGATATTAAGAGATGGTTTATCCGTAAATTCTTTCAAAACGAAATTGTTTTAGCCTACTAAATTCAAAAATTGACATGAAAGAGACCGAGTATTTTATTTCATATATATTAACAAAAACTTTCCAAATATTCAGAATATAATAAAAGTATCTTGGAGGAATATAAACTTAATTATAATTTAATATAATGAAACTGTATTAATCGATTTACATACATTGGATTTTGTCCTTATGAAATATGCTTCAATTGTTGAAATCACATGTTGAAATAACATTTCGCTCACTGATGGTGTGCGTTAGAATTACTATGTTATTTCAACAAATACTAATTATTTATAAATATTCTAATGCAATTTAATTCGATAATTAACTTTTAGGCAAAATTAACATGAGAGATGTCTATTCTTTTAAAAGTCATATCGTTATTAATTAAAAATAGATAATACGACAAAACTTGTCCACAAAAGCATGCCGCGCGTTATCGCATTAAGAATCAACTAAATCTGTGCCATCGCAAGATGGACGAGGAAAGCTTCGATCGATAGTGATGCGCATCACACTTAGTCTCGAAATTGCCGACGCGAAAAATCGCGCTTTTTTTTTTTTTTTTGATCGGGAAGTTCACGCAATTCGCTCGTGGGCCGTGGTGTTGCAGTGCAGTTTGAAAGCAAGAAACTGGGAACTGCGGGGGTGCAAACTCTTTTCTTCCCCTTTCTCTCTCTCTCTTTTCTTCCGATGGGTATATACAATATATACATAAGCCGTAAATAAACAAACACACCCGGTATAACTGGGAACATTTATGGCGCCCGCATACACGGCGCGTATGGAACCTTTATGCACCGCGGCCCGATAGACACAAACTACTTTAAAGTTGCACGAGCCGAGATCTAAGAGTACGAGAGCTGCACCTCCGCCTCGCCGATTTCTCCCCGGTATTATATCTCGTGCCATTGCGGCTCGAGACGGAAAATCAGATAGAGAGCAGCCATAGAAGAAGATGAGAGAAAGAGAGAGAGAGAAGTTTATGGTGTTCTGGGATAATACTTCTAAAAATAATCAAAGAGTGTAATGAACATCGCGAGATAGTACATTAAGGAAGAAACTCTAACAGAAACGATATAAATAATTAAAAAATACTTTATAAAAATAGATTATATACCAAACTGTTTTTTATATTTGAGACAACATTTTTGAAAATCAAGCGGACAATTATATTATGAATATTCAATAATATTGAACATTTAAGCAATGCCAGAGTGAATTAGATAAAATTACGCAGTAATTAGGTGTGTATTGTTAATTAAACGCAGCTTCGCGGAACAATACGTTAACATGGACCACATTATATTATTGCTCATATAAAGCTGCATTAATAATGCAATTATCGTGGCCACTCGTTACAGAAACAGTTCCGATTCCACTCGCGTATCATAACAAATCGGATGATAGCATTTTTAACATAAAGTTTGACCTCTTAGAAAGACTGCAGCGAGTAAATAATTGAACAATTAAAAGGAATTAACAATGCCAACGGAGTATTTACACGCGATCTTTCATATCATAAAAAAGATTTCAACTTCAAACGATTTCGCGGCACCTCGCAATAACATTGTTAAGCGCAGCTCAAATGCGGCAATATAAATTACAAAAAAATAAAAAATGAAAGAAAAGAAGAAAGAAGGTGGATGGATTCCATAAAGATTTTACGGGGCGCACGTTGCACGAATTTTCAACAAACGCAACGTGCGAAAGTAAAACGTCCCGCTTCGCAATTCTTCATTTCACTTCACGTGTTTTCGAAACAACACTCGACAGCTTCGTCGTAGCTACAGTTTTCCCTCGTTCCGTTTTATGATTATTCCGACGAACATTGATGCCGAGTATTTCAAACAGCATCGGGATATTTCTCCCTAATAACAGTCTTAATTCTTATTTCAATTATAGAATATTATTCAAACAATTTTCTCTCTCCCTCTCTCTTTTTCTTCTACTGAAACTTAGTGTGCATCACTAAAAATATTTTGAATATATTTAATATATTACATATAAATTTATATAAATATAACGAGAAATATTAAGATGACGAATATGCTTTCTATAAAATAATTTTAATATTATATAAATATTATATAAATATTACATAAATATTGATATATATATATAACGAAAAATTAAAATGTAAATGACGAATATATTCCCTACAAAATCATAACGGTAAGAAAGAGATGTGTAATAATTTATGTAATTCCCGAGAGAGAAAGAGAGAAAAGATGATATATTGCGATGCTTAAGATGAATACGGAAAATTACAAAGTCGTTGGTAAAGGTACGCAACATTTACATCGTGTATAATCGAGATTCGGGGGAGCTGCTTTTCTTTGCCGACATTTCACGCGAACGAGCGCAAACGCGAAACGAATTCCACCGCACGGAAACAAACGGTGCTTTATGGCGGAATCCCGGTATTCGCCTTGCCCGCGAATAATTTAGGATTTAATTCGCTCGACCCTCGATAAAGGCTTTGTGCTCTCGCGCTATTGTTTTCTTCGTTTGACTGATTTCGGGGAAACCCGTGCGCGCGCGAGTAGAGTATACGCATATATAGATTATTAATACCTTCTCCCATATTTATACATATATTATCCGCATCCCAATATATTTAACATCGGAGTAATATTCAGTTTGCACATTACATGGTCCGCTAAATAGTATTACATAAATTATTTAGTGAAGCTTAGATATTTATGAATTGTAAACACGATCGTACACTGTTTACCGCGCTGTACTTCGGTTACAGGGGTATTGGAGACTAAATTAGAGATGACAATTGTTCCAATGTAGACAATTTGCGGGTAAATAGAGACGAAAGCATTGTTTTCCAACTAATTGGAATTGTGAATATATAACATATTTTTAATTCAATGATTAATTACGAGAATCGAAAGGTAAAATTATTTTAATAGTGCGTATCCGAAAAAAAGAACGTGATGATTCTTTTAAGATATAAAATTAATCATTTTTAATTCTATGAAGCACAATAAAATAGGAAATGTGCTTTCCCTATTTTTCGCAATATATATATAAATATAAATTTCGAGAATTTACGATTTTTTCCAAACAAATTTCATTAGTTTTCATATACAAATTTGCCTCTACGAGAAGCTAATCACAAGACGATTTTATCGATCCTGAGAGTTGTGAGAAGAAATGAACAGATACGATGGAATCGAAGGAGAAGGTCAAAATAGAAAAATGAGAGAACACGCCGGCGCGGTTAAGAAGAAACGCGAAAATAATCATCGCCCGGGTATCCCTTCGATCTCGCTATACGACGAGTTAAAATTAAAGAAACTCACGCGATCGCGCGTAGGGCACAATATTAGGGCGCCTTCGAGGTAATATTATCGAATTAAATTGAACTCTAGCAGAGCACCGCGTCGCGAGAGGAAAAGAGGGAGGGAGGGAGGGAGGGAAGGGAGGGGCGAAATTGCGATCAATCGCGTGCGCTATTCTTAATTGCTGGCCAAATTGGGCCACGGAATCGATATCGCGTGTATTTCGCTTGCTTTTTAGTTTTGCATTTAATTATTTCTCGGCTAGCCAATAATTGTCTTATCTGGAAATTAGAACGCGCGCGTATATTTCTTTGCATCTGATTATTAATTATCTAGCATCTTTAATTTGTGAATTTATGCGCTTTTAAGATTGTTATATTTTTGCTGTGAGATATGGTAAAATGATTTTTAGTATGCGCATTTTTAGTATGTTTTAAAAATATTTCTTTCAAATATGAATTCTTAATCAAACTCGAATTTTTTTAAAAGCTGTGCTAATTAAAAATTTAATTAAACATCAATTTCGTCCGAACTTTAATAAATATACTTTAATAAATATAATTTTAAACTCAGCATTAAAAGTATTAAAAATACCGTCTGTTTAATGATAGTTAAAGAATAGATGCTTCCTTGATATCGATTTAAAATTTATTTAATCGAAAATTTCTTGTATATATTTTTAATTATCATCCAAATATATCGAAGAAAATCTCTTTCTCGTTTGCCCTAATATTATAGAGTGAATACGATAGATGCAGCGGCAAAACAGCAGTGACTTAATCTTTGCAAACTGTCTTTAATATGTTGAATTAATGATAGAAATAAATCAATCAATGGTTATCAACGAGACACGCGCAACAAACAGCGGTAAAAATTAAGGCAACGCACGCGAATGAGACGACGATTGTGGGGTGCTCGAGTTCCACAAGTATATATTATTGAATTAAACCGTCCCGTTTCACCCCCGCGCCAACCCGGATATCCCGTGGCGGTGGAAATCGCGTGCGAGCCACGAGGATCGAGCGGCGACAAATCGCAATCGGGCCGCGTTTAAATGCACGTAAGAGGGCAAAGCGTGGTACCGTGTCATGTCGATCGCTCGGTGTATAATGGTCGGCGACGCGCGGAGAGCAATTAATACCGATATCAATCCGGGGCCCGAAGTTGACGCGCCGCCTCGCGGGGATGGTAATATCGATCGAGCGAGCTTTTATATCGTCCGTTGTGATTATTATATGATATAGAGACGCATATACATATAAATAATTTCGGATTATAGAGTCACAATGACAGCTCACGGTGCATTATTAATTACTCGCCCTCTCGTAAATGCCTTTCCGGGCATAATAATAAGTATGCACAATGATAACGTTTACGTTGTATAGAGACGGTGAGAGTACCGCATAGAAGCGTCGTCTGACACATAGAAGACGGTTTAATATGCCACGTGATAATATCTATTTGCAAGAAAGTAATATAATTATATCACGCAGATTTAATATTTCTCGGGATTATTTTCGCAAACAGATTTATGATAATGCATAATTTTGGTTGGAATAAATAAAAGATATTTTGTCGCTAATTCAGTGCCTGATCGATGAGGCAATATAATCATATGACTGATAAAACAAGTTAATGATTGATGCAACAAGAGAATAAATCGGGTTAATAATAAATAATGTACATAATGACTCATTTACGTCATTTAACAGTTGTTGAATGTTATCATTAATTTGATTTTGAATCAACTGTGAGCCACTTCTTCCTCTTCGATAGAAAATTATTTTTTTAACAATTTTTTCATTTTGATTTTCAACATTTAATATTTTTAAATATACATATATATATTAAATGTTTTACATTTAATTTTCTGTCAAGAGATATATTATAAAATGTGTGTATATGATATTTTAGAATCTTTATTTTGCAAAAAATTTCTTGTTTTAACGCAGTCGCGCAAGTAATCTCGTTAAAAGATTTTTTACATGACTCACGGGACTACTAGAAAGTGCTAGAAAAGTTTGCAAGTGTTCGAGGATAGTTTTCAAAGTGATGGAGAAGTTGTTTTTTGTACGATCCGTATTTTGAACGGTGCCACATCGAATTTGTAACCGCTGCGTCAACTATGTTCGAGCACTCGTTTCTCTTTCTGTATATTTTTACATCTAACCACAGAAACGCGCCGCTGAAAAGTGCAAAGTGCTCGCAGAAAGACTTTCTGAGATTCTTTTAACGCGCATCAACGGCGCGTTTAAAATGTTTCCATATACGTAAGTTTTCATTTATCTTCTT